>NW_023994425.1:205000-287500 GCF_015586225.1 Lucilia sericata | reverse complement strand
TAGATAGATAGATAGATAGATAGATAGATAGATAGATAGATAGATAGATAGATAGATAGATAGATAGATAGATATATAGATAGATATATAGATAGATAGATAGATAGATAGATAGATAGATAGATAGATAGATAGATAGATAGATAGATAGATAGATAGATAGATAGATAGATAGATAGATAGATAGATAGATAGATAGATAGATAGATAGATAGATAGATAGATAGATAGATAGATAGATAGATAGATAGATAGATAGATAGATAGATAGATAGATAGATAGATAGATAGATAGATAGATAGATAGATAGATAGATAGATAGATAGATAGATAGATAGATAGATAGATAGATAGATAGATAGATAGATAGATACATAGATAGATAGATAGATAGATAGATAGATAGATAGATAGATAGATAGATAGATAGATAGATAGATAGATAGATAGATAGATAGATAGATACATAGATAGATAGATAGATAGATAGATAGATAGATAGATAGATAGATAGATAGATAGATAGATAGATAGATAGATAGATAGATAGATAGATAGATAGATAGATTCTGGTAGGATAAAATAAAAATAATACAAAATATTTCACAACTCTTCCTGATCATTTTATCATAGTCGAATGGAATGAAAATTTATGTTTGATCTTGAGCCCTGCTAACTTTGGGTGCCGACCGATGATTTAAACAAGATTACACTGTAGAAAACTCAAACTACAGATTCTCACATAAAATTGTTAAAGTAATAATATAACACTATAACACTTCCCATAAATATCAAATAGTTACGAAATATAAAAAATAAATAATAGCGAATCAATTTTTAATGTTCCTTTGCAGTAAATTATGATCTCACAGAAGAGGAAATTGAGACTCTAGTAGCACACAAGCAAACGACTTTATACACCGGTAATGTAAGTAGTGAAATCTCAAAAAAAAAAATAAAATCTTGCAAATACATTTAAATTTTTCAAGATCCTAGAAACAGAACATGCCCGCAAAACGTTGCAAGCTCTGAAAGATCGTTTGGGAGAATTAAAAAAATTGGAAAAGTCAATTGAAGAAGTTCATACGTTATTCATACGACTGCAAAACTTAGTAGTAGATCAGGTAAATTAAAATATTATTTTATTAAAAAAAATTATAAAATATTTTTTACAAACCATTTACAGAGTGTCATTATGCAACGCATTGAAAAACATTTCGATGATGCACGCAATTATGTGGAAGAGGGAACCAAAGAAATTAAAGAAGCAGAAATTATCCAGAAAAAGACTCAAAAAGTGTGTAGTATTTTATAGGTTTCTTAGATTTACATATAATCAAAACATTCGTAATATTCGTCCTTTTCAATTCCAGAGCAAGCTAATTTTTATTATAGTGGCCATAGTTGCAGTAACGTTATTTTTACTTATTGCTCTATTGCTACGATGAGTTATCAAACAACATCAAAAGTTGATGTAGAGAGTTCAATAAGTCTTTTTATCGCTAAAAACACGGTGCTAAATTACATTCAAAAACATTTTGCACAAATAACTAATTATGCTGCAATGTTGTTTAATTTAAGTTTAATTTACTAATTAATTAATTTATTTTTATTATACGTAAATAGCATTTAAAGAATTTATTATATAAAAGTACATAATTTAATATGTATGTATGTAGTTATACAGTTAGACATAGAATTGTTCCTACGAGCATAAAATCTTTGTTGCAAATATTATAAAGTAGTTAAAGTATATATTTATGATTTTTTTATAAAAAAATAAAGATAAGATTCAAAAAAAAAATAAATTTCACGCTGTTCAATCCTTTAGAAAGAAAAGTATAGGTACTTTGGTGACTCAGGTTTAGAAAATTGTAATAAAAGTTATATTATAAAGGGGAGGGATTATTTACAAAAATGGACATAACATATATAAATATTTGTTTTCGAATACAGTTAAAGCCCCCTTTAGGCTACTTTTACATTATACCACAAGTAATATTATTTGTCAAAATTTTGTGTAGAAGAGTACGAATGGGATCGTCTAAACGCAATATGTAACAAAACCTTCACACATTGAAAGAAAATACGGATGGAAAATTTAACAAAACAAGCAAGTTGCATTAGATCAGGGATGTATTTTTATGTAAACACATAAAAAAGAAACAGCTGTTTACATTCTACATTGTTATTGTCTTATACCAATAGTGTAAAAGCAAAAAATATAAATCATACGACTCTTATTCTCTTTACCAAAGTATAGATGGAATTTAATTTTTCATACGTAAAGTCGTACGTAAAATCTTATAGTCTAAAGGGCCCTTTACACGAGCACACAAGTAATATGATCTGTCAAAATTTTGTGTAGAAGAGTACGGATGAGATCGTCTAAACGCAATATTTAATGAAACCCTCACACATTTAGATAAAATACGGAATGAAAATTTGACAGCAGTATGACTCTCTTAATTTTTAGAAATGATTCAAAAAACAAGCAAGTCGCATTAGATCAGGGATGTATTTTTATGTAAACACATACAAAAGAATGAAACAGCTGTTTCCATCTTACTTTGTTAAGGTTTTATACCAATCGTGTAAACACCAAACATATAAATCATACGACTTTTATTCTCTTTTATATTGAAGACCCAGAAACAGAAATATGCCACCGTTTACCAAATCATAACACAAGCTTCCAGGCAGAAGTACGAGGAATAACGGAATGCGTAAATTGGATTAGAATAAATATGGCGCCCACAGCGCTTAATATATTTACCGATAGCCAGAAGGCAATTAGGGCGATATCAGGCGATAGAACTAAATCTAAGACTGTATTGGATTGTAAGAAAGCTTTAACTGAATACTCTCCCAGAGGTAAGGTTCACATCATATGGGTACCAGCCCACTTGGGAGTAGTCGGTAACGAAAGGGCGAATGTAATAGCTTTAAAGGGTAGGGAGCTCGAGGCAGTTAAGCTGACAAACGCGAAATCTTTCGACGAAACAAAAGCTGACCTAAAAATATGGGTGAGAGAATCCCATAAGGCCTCTTGGAATAATGAAACAGTAGGTAGAACCACGAAGATCCTATGGGCATGTGGAGAGGACAGTGAAACTCTGGAGCACTTTCTTTGCCACTGCCAGGCATTCGTCGAAGTTAGATCCAAGTATCTTAGAAGTGATGTTATTCCGGAAATAACATTCCTGACTAACACTGATTGGAAGATTCTTAGGAATTACGTTCAGAAAACTGAGTTTATGAACACTGAAAAATAATTCATTCAGTTCTCTTTGTTTTTTTTTTTTCATGATAAGGAGCGTTGTCAAACGGATGGAATTTAATTTTACTTTTTCATTAGACTTTACGTACGTGTGAAGGGCCCTTTAGTATTGCAAAAAAAAGTGATATAATTTTGTCAATGAAGTCAACAGGCTGCCATTGCAAATGTTACTGGCTATAAAAAACCCACACATTATTTTTTTAAATTTTTATTTAAATATTACTTCATTAATAACATTCAAATACATACAATGTATAAATGTATATGTAGGTCCTCTTTATTAAGAAAGACATATTAAGGTAATAAAAGAATTTGTTAAAAACCTAACTATTGTCCATTTGCCCCCTAATGGGCACACTTATGACGCTGTATTTTAGTGATCAAAGCATCTCTAGATTTTCTTTTTGACCATAGCAAAACATCAAACTGGTTTTATACCAAAAGTACAACATTTTTTTAAATATTAGGGGAATACCCTCAAAATTATTGCATTATTAAAAATTCAAGTTATTTTTTTTTTTTTTTTGCTGATCTTTTTCAAATTATACAGATACTTACTAATTGTAATAATGATCATAATACAAATACAAACATTTTTTTTTAATTCTTTAACATTTTTTCGGTTTGTTAAGACAAATTTTGAAGATTTTAAAATTATTTAGTTTATTCCCAGCTGCGATCGGTTAAACAACATTGTGTGATCAAACTTTGATGCAAAATTTGCCTTTGATCATCGAAATCAAGAATAGTGGAAACAATTTTACAATTTGTGACGGCTAGACAACAATATTTATTTATTTGACCGTAATTTGTTTTAAATAATTTATTTTTGACAATAGCTTCTACCAATTTTATTTATTTTTGTTCACATTATTATGATTTTCTTCTTATTATGCTAGTTCAAGTGAATGGTTAGCATTAAGCATTACAAACTAACATATGACATCGGTTTTGACTGTGACGTATAGGTGGCGGTGACGTAAATGATAGATACACTGTAAGGTTGCATTCTAATTTCACCAACAGATCAAATGACCTTACAGTGTACTTGAACGTTACCGAAACTCGTTGAAAGTGACGTCACCGTTAAGACGATGGAATCACATGTAACGACTATTACTGGTCATTTTGTGTTAAGAGTCAGAACAATGAAAAGCTAAAGGAAATAACTTAGCTAGGAAAAGTGTCACTTGTTTAGTATAGAATTGTAATAATTGAAATCGATTTGATACATTAATATTAATCAATTGGATGAATTAAAAATTTTTTAATACCATTAGGAGAATATTTGAAGGTAATTAAAAAAAGAGAAATATATGACAAATATTTATCTAAAGTTATTCCAAAATACACCGATGTAATTAAACCACTTTAAAACTCCTATTTTATAAAATCAAATAACTACAAATTAATTTAATTTAAATTTGCCTATTTCATTTGTAAAATAACGTTAAAGAATTGTCAAATTTAAGATATTAATTTTTAGTATTTTTTTTTTTGATTAAGTTTGAAATAACTTTAGAAAATGTTTTTTTATGTTACCAATATATACTGCTGTGAATCTTTTTGCTAAAACCAAAAACATCAAATTATATGTAGGTTAACGACAGTGACATCTGCGTTTCAGATCTCTGAACTGAGATAGAAATAGCGTGGTCATATACCCACAGAGCTCGTTTTTCTACACTATAAAGTTATACAAGTATAACAGCAAGACAACTTTGTAGGAGAAGGATTTATATCCCACAACTCTACAAACTCATATAAAATATACCATCACGTTCAACAACCAGTGGATGATAATTCGAAATCAGGGTGAACCAACAACAAATATTTTCAAGGAAAAAGATAAGTAAATTTGAAATTGGAAAAACGTTTTAGACCCTAATTGACAGTTGACCGCTACATGTCACACACGTGGTCCCACGTGATATTCACGTGGAGATCACTAGTTTGACATTGGACAGTATTATTACTAGAAAAGTCATTAAAAATCTGATAACAAAAATAAATCAATTTAAAGTAACATATTTGTAAATATAAAAAAAAAATTATAATACCTAATATTATTTGTTATATATATTTAAGGCCCAAATAGACTACACAAGCGGCTTGACAAACATACCAATATTTTACGTTTGTGCAAGCCTGTTGTGTAGTGTATGAGGGTGTTTCGTGTTTGTACAAATGCTTGCTGTTTGTTTGTACAAAAATTAAAAAATTTTGATTTTTACACAAACATATTGAATTTTTGTCAAACCATTTGTATGGTTTATAATCATAAATAACAAATTTTTCAAAAAATTTACATTTCTAAGAAAATTGGGATCTGTATCTTCGAAAGTCCACCAAAACGTGAAAAAATCGGTGTTTGTACGAGCAATGTTTGTGTAGTGTGTGTGCGAATGAAAAAAGTATGTTTGATAAGCCGCTTGTGTAGTCTATTTGGGCCTTTAAGTATTCTATTTTGTTATTTTATATACTAATCCCTATTAAAGTAAAACAATTCTAATTGGAATATAAAATATTTAAAATTAACCTAGGCGAATGTTTTGATTAACAAAACATAAAACCAATAGATTGTAAGTCTATATTACAACTTTAAATAACAACTTTAGATAAACGAATGTAAACAAAACTCTTATAAAAACAATTATTCTAAAAACAAAATATGATTCATAACTGCTAACTAATATGATTATTTAGTTATTTAATTAATTAAATAATTTAATTAACATGGAAATGTTGTTGAATTATTTAGTATTGTTCTTTTTTTGCTAGCAACAACTTTGATGTCAATGAAGCAGTTCTGGATCATTCGCTTTAGAAATTATTGTTATTAATGAAATTAAATAAATAAAATAAATAGAATGAACAACCAAATAAATAAATAAATAAATAAAATAAATAAATAAATAAATAAATAAATAAATAAATAAATAAATAAATAAATAAATAAATAAATAAATAAATAAATAAATAAATAAAATAAAATAAATAAATAAATAAATAAATAAAATAAATAGAATGAACAACCAAATAAATAAATAAATAAATAAATAAAATAAATAAATAAATAAATAAACAAAATAAATAAATAAATTAATAAATAAATAAATAAATAAATAAATAAATAAATAAATAAAATAAATAAATGAAATAAATAAATAAATAAAATAAATAAATATATAAATAAATAATCAATTAAATAGTCTGACGTCTAATTGTTTATATTTTATATATAACTAAACAAGACAATAATTAAAATAAATCAAGGAAGAAAAAGGAAAAACGGAAAAACAAAATATAAATATATGCTCATATCTTAACAAATACAAAATATGTAAATAATTATTAAATATCGGTTAAGATATGAATAAAATATTAATATTTAAAATCATTATATATATTTAAGAGCTATTCCTAATTTTTTCATGTGTAATTATTATTAGATATTTGTAACTTCTATTATTAATTATTCAGTTTTATTGTAAAGTATAATATAATTATTCAATTATAATTTTTCTTATTATTCTGTATTTTTGTGGAGTAAAACTGAATTGTTAGTATTTTAAAAACGTGATTTATAAATAAATGTTATGAACTTTGTATGAAAATCCTTTGAAGATGTGCTAAACAATATTCAAATAGGTTGATATGTAGCAGGATTTAAGAAAACTAATAGTCCAACCTTTTATTAGGGACATCATTTAAATTTTTTTTAAACTTTTTTTAACAGGCAAGAATGATGTCACGGATGACTGATATCAGTCATAGTGGGAGGGTAGCCTGTACAGGAACTTTCCATCTAATCCTGGAGACTTAAGTCCACTGAAGTAAAGTGTGTCATCTTTGTCCGATCGTCCAAAGTCAGTCCGCTAAATACACCAGGTGATACGAACAAGAATACTTTTTTTTTTAATTTATATGGCACGAATTTGTTAATTGTGAAAACCAGCGGAAAAACAACCCCCCCAATCCGGCGAGCTACAGCCGCGGCGAAGACCAGTGTGCCATATCCGCTCAACCACAAGGAGGTCTATCACAATTTGGCGCCCAACGCAAAGCATTAAAAAAATGCATATACCCAGTACGAGGTTCCTTTCAATGATACGATATGTCCTGGAAGGTACATAAAAGTACCAGGCCTAAGTCGCGATCGATCCGTGAAAGTAGCTGATTACTGAGGAGAGTCAATGGAATCCAATTCAATTCGAAGTTTGAACAGAAAGCATGATCCGAAAACCTAGTTAGTTTAGAGTTCATTTGTTTTTGTTTTAAATGAGATGAGATGAAATTCTATGATTCTCAAAATTATTTTATGAAGTAAATTGTTCACGACTAAACATTTTGGACGAAAGTTCAAGAATGAAGTTAACACACAAACTTAACAGTAATTAAATTTATTGGATTTTTCTTTAGAATTGAAAAACAATTATAAATTTTATAGTACAAATATCGAATAATATATTCAATTCTCTAAATCTATTTAGAGTAATTAGAACACTCTTTATTCAAGTGATTATTGTACATCTGGATTAAGTAGTCTGAACACTATTAGTTTTTTATTATATCCATGCTACGAAATGTCAACCGAACTATACATATATTGATTTTAATCTGAAAAGAAAATTGTATTATTAATATTTACTCACTACAATTAATACTAATATTAATATTTGTACGTATACCATTAATGTTATACTAATTTATTTCCTATTTACTTTAAACCAATAACAATCATACGCCAACTGGACAGACAAAACATTACTATATATTCTTAGAAAGACAAATCACAAAAATTATATATAGACAAACTAATATTCTCAAATTTAGAACATATTTCAACTGTTATTAACTAATAATATTTATATATATATATATTTAATAATTATTTTTAATTCACATTTTTCGCTTATTTTACGTTCTTTCGAAAAAGAAGTACAAGTACAGAATTATTTCTGTTTAATACATAATAAAATAGAAATAGTAGCTTTTGCCTAAATACTCTCGCATTTAGTAGTGGAATTTAGACTCTTGATTTTGTTTCGATTATGAGTCGAAGGAATCTCAGGTCTGGTAGAAATCCAACAAATAAAAATATCAACGTTTGGGAAACTACTACAACACCGACAACTTCGTCTGGTACAGTACACGCGCAGGTTTCAACAAATAGTATTACCCCACTATTAGGTTTTTCGCAAGGAACTGGACCGCGAACATATTCATCACCGGAAAGCGAGAATACCATTACGACCCCTACATACAGTAGTTTAACAGCCAGGGAAATAAGCGGTCAAGGCCATAGTACAGTAAGACGTAATTCGGGGAATATGAGTCAGGCAAATCAGAATTTACCCACAGTTAACGAGGAGGGAAACTCAAACGTGGTCGTTAACGAAGAGGTTAGACAATATGTGAGCGCCTCAATAGAGTCCGCTCAAGCATCTATCATGCGTGAAATGCAGAATATGCAGTTGATGCTACCTCGGCTAATTATGGAGTCATTACGTTCTGAACGTTGTAATTCGTTCGACTACCAAAATACCGGACAAAATAGGCCTTACGTTCAAAACAACTCCCAACAGACTCCATTTAATATTAATAATAGAGGACAACAACAATTTCAAAATCCTCAAACAACACAACCACGTTTTGTTCCCCAACAGCTTTTTAACAATGTTTCGCAGAACTTGTCCAATCCAGAATTTGACCATCAACAGTACCCTTATAAACCCATTACCCCAAACCAGTTGGAAAAATGGGGTATAAAATTTGACGGTACAAGCAAATCGTTGACGGTCGAAGACTTTGTTTTCAGAATAGAAACACTTCGAAGCGACTACAATTGTACTTGGGACATCTTGATGAAAGGTTTTCACCATTTAATGACCGGTACAGCCAGCACTTGGTTCTGGTCGTTTCGCATGAAACATCCCACGTGTGACTGGCACACATTTAAATACCACCTTATCAAAAAGTTCCGCAATTTCGAGAGTGATTTTGAAATTCAGAGGAAGATCATGGAGCGTAGGCAAACTCCAAACGAGACGTCAGATTCTTTCATATCGGACATAGTAAGATTAAAAAATCAAATGCGTGTCCATATGGATGAAAGTGAGTTAGTAAAAATAGTTAAGGACAACTTAAAAGAAGGCCTTTCACAATTACTCTTTCCTATCAGAATAGAAAATTTAGACCATCTCTTAGAAGAATGCAAGAGGGCTGAGAGAAATATTGCCAAGAGATCCTCTCACCGAATGTCCTTGCCGAATCATAGAAAGATCTATGAATTAGAGGTAGATGAAGAGAAAGAGCAAGCTAATCAGGTAGAAGCACTACAAAGGGAAAAATTCTCTACCAATCAGCTTATTTGTTGGAACTGCAGGGCTCCTGGTCACTCGTTCATTGAATGTCCAGTGGTTCAACGCAGCATATTTTGTTATAGGTGTGGGTTCGAGGACGTCACTACCCCCACATGTCCTCGGTGCCAGGGAAACAACCGTCCGAACATGCGGAAAACTGGGGCTGCATGTTCAGGCCAGAACCTCACCCAGTAAATTGCCAAGTCGTACAACCCAATTTGACCGGTGACAACTTCAAGCAGGATAGAACAAATAATAAAGAGACAACCAACGAAGACAACAACAAGATAACTGCCACAGTAAATAAGGAATTTGTGAAGGATGAGATTAGTGTAGAAAACGGGTGTCCAGAGGTAGATTTTGTGGAACACAGGATGGGAATTAATCCAAATCTTTCATACGAACAACGTTTAGAAAACTACAGAAAAAAGCGAGCAGAAATCTTTGCAGAGTATAAACCCATTGTTAGCAAGAAAATAGTTAAAACTAGGGAAAGACATGCTGCAAGAAAGACAGAAAGAAAAGAGATCGCGTCAACCCGGCTAGGTAGTGAGGATGACATAAGGCCCTATATGGAGGTTGAAATTGAAGGGTTCAAGTACCGAGGTCTCTTAGACAGTGGAGCTTCTGTAAGCTGTCTCGGGAGAAATTGCTTAGAGAATGTGAGGAAGATGAACGTACGAATAATGGACTTTAAATCTTCTATAAGTACCGCTGATGGTCGACAACACTTAATCGTAGGAAAAATTCTAACTAATATTAATTATGGAAATAAATCAGTAGGAACAATCTTATATCTGGTTCCAAATTTGAATCAAGAGCTTATTTTAGGATTTGATTTCTGGAGGAAAATAGGACTTAGAGTGTGTTTTGACAATAAAATATTAAATGAAATTTCAATCCCAGAATCGGAAGATTTGAAAATGCATAACCTCAGTTCTTATCAGCGCAGAGTTTTAGACAATGTAAAACAGTCTTTTCAATGCTATACGCAATATGGCCTAGGTAGAACTATAGTGGAAACGCACACAATCGACACAGGTAATGCACCGGCCAAGAAGATGAGGCATTATCCTGTTAGCCCAGCAGTTCAAAAATTAATATACGCCGAACTTGACAGGATGCTAGAGCTAGACGTGATAGAAGTTACTACCGGATCTGAGTGGAACAACCGCACAACTCTGGTCATAAAACCCAATAAAAACAGGCTATGTCTCGACGCTAGGGAGCTAAATAAAGTAACCAAAAAGGATACTTATCCCCTCCATAACATCGATGGCTTATTAGCTAGGCTAGGTGACACTCATTTTATCTCAGCAATCGACCTGAAAGATGCCTTTTGGCAGATCCCTCTGGATGAGGCCAGTAGACCGAAGACAGCGTTTACAGTACCTGGCAGGCCACAGTATCAATTTAAGGTGATGCCTTTCGGGCTGTGTAACGCTGCCCAGAGACTGTGTCGATTGATGGATAAAGTGGTGCCATCGGAGCTGAAGGACCGGGTATTTATATACTTAGATGACTTATTGGTAGTATCTTCTAACTTTGACGACCACATGGACATGCTCAGAATTGTAGGCCAAAAGTTGACTAGGGCAGGATTGACAATCAACATGCAGAAATCCAAGTTTTGCTACAAAGAGCTTAAGTATCTAGGTTATATTGTCGGTGGAGGAAAGATTAAACCAGATGAAGGAAAAGTAACGGCGATATTGGATATAAAACCACCGAAGAACCCAAAGGATGTTCGCAAATTTTTGGGAACAGTAGGGTGGTATCGCCGTTTCATCCACGACTTTTCCACTCTGACAGCACCTCTCACCGACACCCTTAAGAAATCGCCTAAGTTCCATTTTACCCCTGAAGCATCAAGTTCGTTTGAAGAACTTAAACGCAGATTAGCATCTAGCCCCATCTTATCTAGCCCAGATTTTGAAAAGCCATTTTTCGTCCAATGTGACGCTTCAAATGTTGGAATAGGCGCAGTCCTATTCCAAAAAGACGATGAAGAAGGGGAACATCCCATAGAATACTTTTCCAAAAAACTTAATAGTGCGCAAAAAAACTACTCTACAACCGAGAAAGAATGTCTCGCTGTAGTGTTAGCAATTGAAAAGTTCAGACAGTACATCGAACTGATGGACTTCACAGTTATAACGGACCATTCAAGTCTGAAATGGCTAATGCGACAGCAAGACTTGAACGGAAGACTAGCCCGATGGAGTTTAAAACTTCAAGGTTACAAGTTCAATATCGAGCACAGGAAAGGTACCAAAAATGTTGTCCCCGACATGTTGTCGAGACTAGATATGGAGGAAATAACCGTTAGCACTAATTCCATAATTGATTTTAATTCTGAATATTTTAAAAACAGAGAATACCTTGCTATAATTGATACAGTAGAGGAAAATAAAGACAGACTCCCAGATGTTAAGGTTGTCGAGGGTATATTATACAAAAAGGTCAAGTTTAATAGAAATGATATGGACAATGAAGATGAGTGTTGGAAAGTATGGGTACCATCAGATTTGACCGAAGGTATTATAAAATGGTTTCATACTGAGAATACTTCGCACGGGGGAATTACAAAGACTCTATTCAATATTCGTGAGTACTTTTATTGGCCTTCCATGGTGAAGCAGATTCGAAACTACATTAGAGAATGCGAAACATGTAAGGAAAGTAAACACCCGAAACAAATATTAAGACCACCTATGGGTAAAGAAGTGCAAACGCAAAGACCTTTTCAAAAAATTTATATAGATTTTTTAGGACCATACCCTAGATCTAAGAATGGCAATACCTCTATTTTGATAGTTTTAGATCAT
This sequence comes from Lucilia sericata, assembly GCF_015586225.1. Lineage (NCBI taxonomy): Eukaryota > Metazoa > Arthropoda > Insecta > Diptera > Calliphoridae > Lucilia > Lucilia sericata. Next base: position 275,026 of record NW_023994425.1, on the reverse strand, counting down.
AAAACTAAATTTGTTCTACTAAAAGCATTAGCAAAAACAACTACAAAATCAACTATAAAGTTCTTGAGAGATGAAGTTTTTTATAAATTTGGAGTGCCAGAATTTGTGCATTCCGATAATGGCAAGCAGTTTACTGCTGAAGCTTTTAAGGAATTCTTAGCCTTGTTTGGAGTAAAACATCTCCGCACTCCCATTTACTCACCACAGGCCAACGCCAGTGAGAGAGTAAACCAAAGCATTCTCAGTTCAATTAGAAGTTTTCTAGATAACGACCAAACAAAATGGGATGAAAATTTATCTAAGATTGAATGTTCGTTAAGGTCTACAATTCATGCATCGACCGGTGTAACGCCATTTTTCGCACTAACAGGCTATAACATGATAACACATGCTGACGCCTATGAAATATTAAAGAAATTGAGATCAAGCGAGGAAGGCGATATGTTAGTCTTACCAAAATCTGCACATATGCAACTTATTCACCAACAAATAGGCGAAAAACTACATGATGCCTATTTAAAAAATGAGAAACACTATAATCTTAAGAGTAGAACTGTTAGATACAAGCCTGGACAAGAAATATATAGAAGGAACTTTATACAAAGCAACTTTGCAAAAGGCATAAATGCCAAGCTTTGTAGACCATGGCTTAAGTGTAGAGTCCGAAAAGCGATAGGAAACAATAGCTATGAGATCGAGGACCTTAAAGGAAAACTAATAGGAGTAATACACGCTCAGCACCTCAAACAATAAAGAGTGGAAGGAAAAATTGTTGCTCGATATCCATGTTGGAATGTTACTTACTTCTTTTTACTGAGTTTAATCATTTTCCCCATTACCATTGTATAGCATTACAGGTCAGAAAGTGTCCTTTTTTTTCCCTAATCTTTTCACTTCACAGGCTGCGTGAAAAGATCAGGCTTTGTGACGGCTAGACAACAATATTTATTTATTTGACCGTAATTTGTTTTAAATAATTTATTTTTGACAATAGCTTCTACCAATTTTATTTATTTTTGTTCACATTATTATGATTTTCTTCTTATTATGCTAGTTCAAGTGAATGGTTAGCATTAAGCATTACAAACTAACATATGACATCGGTTTTGACTGTGACGTATAGGTGGCGGTGACGTAAATGATAGATACACTGTAAGGTTGCATTCTAATTTCACCAACAGATCAAATGACCTTACAGTGTACTTGAACGTTACCGAAACTCGTTGAAAGTGACGTCACCGTTAAGACGATGGAATCACATGTAACGACTATTACTGGTCATTTTGTGTTAAGAGTCAGAACAATGAAAAGCTAAAGGAAATAACTTAGCTAGGAAAAGTGTCACTTGTTTAGTATAGAATTGTAATAATTGAAATCGATTTGATACATTAATATTAATCAATTGGATGAATTAAAAATTTTTTAATACCATTAGGAGAATATTTGAAGGTAATTAAAAAAAAGAGAAATATATGACAAATATTTATCTAAAGTTATTCCAAAATACACCGATGTAATTAAACCACTTTAAAACTCCTATTTTATAAAATCAAATAACTACAAATTAATTTAATTTAAATTTGCCTATTTCATTTGTAAAATAACGTTAAAGAATTGTCAAATTTAAGATATTAATTTTTAGTATTTTTTTTTTGATTAAGTTTGAAATAACTTTAGAAAATGTTTTTTTATGTTACCAATATATACTGCTGTGAATCTTTTTGCTAAAACCAAAAACATCAAATTATATGTAGGTTAACGACAGTGACATCTGCGTTTCAGATCTCTGAACTGAGATAGAAATAGCGTGGTCATATACCCACAGAGCTCGTTTTTCTACACTATAAAGTTATACAAGTATAACAGCAAGACAACTTTGTAGGAGAAGGATTTATATCCCACAACTCTACAAACTCATATAAAATATACCATCACGTTCAACAACCAGTGGATGATAATTCGAAATCAGGGTGAACCAACAACAAATATTTTCAAGGAAAAAGATAAGTAAATTTGAAATTGGAAAAACGTTTTAGACCCTAATTGACAGTTGACCGCTACATGTCACACACGTGGTCCCACGTGATATTCACGTGGAGATCACTAGTTTGACATTGGACAGTATTATTACTAGAAAAGTCATTAAAAATCTGATAACAAAAATAAATCAATTTAAAGTAACATATTTGTAAATATAAAAAAAAAAATTATAATACCTAATATTATTTGTTATATATATTTAAGTATTCTATTTTGTTATTTTATATACTAATCCCTATTAAAGTAAAACAATTCTAATTGGAATATAAAATATTTAAAATTAACCTAGGCGAATGTTTTGATTAACAAAACATAAAACCAATAGATTGTAAGTCTATATTACAACTTTAAATAACAACTTTAGATAAACGAATGTAAACAAAACTCTTATAAAAACAATTATTCTAAAAACAAAATATGATTCATAACTGCTAACTAATATGATTATTTAGTTATTTAATTAATTAAATAATTTAATTAACATGGAAATGTTGTTGAATTATTTAGTATTGTTCTTTTTTTGCTAGCAACAACTTTGATGTCAATGAAGCAGTTCTGGATCATTCGCTTTAGAAATTATTGTTATTAATGAAATTAAATAAATAAAATAAATAGAATGAACAACCAAATAAATAAATAAATAAATAAAATAAATAAATAAATAAATAAATAAATAAATAAATAAAATAAATAAATAAATAAATAAATAAATAAATAAATAAATAAAATAAAATAAATAAATAAATAAATAAATAAAATAAATAGAATGAACAACCAAATAAATAAATAAATAAATAAATAAATAAAATAAATAAATAAATAAATAAACAAAATAAATAAATAAATTAATAAAATAAATAAATAAATAAATAAATAAATAAATAAATAAAATAAATAAATGAAATAAATAAATAAATAAAATAAATAAATATATAAATAAATAATCAATTAAATAGTCTGACGTCTAATTGTTTATATTTTATATATAACTAAACAAGACAATAATTAAAATAAATCAAGGAAGAAAAAGGAAAAACGGAAAAACAAAATATAAATATATGCTCATATCTTAACAAATACAAAATATGTAAATAATTATTAAATATCGGTTAAGATATGAATAAAATATTAATATTTAAAATCATTATATATATTTAAGAGCTATTCCTAATTTTTTCATGTGTAATTATTATTAGATATTTGTAACTTCTATTATTAATTATTCAGTTTTATTGTAAAGTATAATATAATTATTCAATTATAATTTTTCTTATTATTCTGTATTTTTGTGGAGTAAAACTGAATTGTTAGTATTTTAAAAACGTGATTTATAAATAAATGTTATGAACTTTGTATGAAAATCCTTTGAAGATGTGCTAAACAATATTCAAATAGGTTGATATGTAGCAGGATTTAAGAAAACTAATAGTCCAACCTTTTATTAGGGACATCATTTAAATTTTTTTTTAACTTTTTTTAACAGGCAAGAATGATGTCACGGATGACTGATATCAGTCATAGTGGGAGGGTAGCCTGTACAGGAACTTTCCATCTAATCCTGGAGACTTAAGTCCACTGAAGTAAAGTGTGTCATCTTTGTCCGATCGTCCAAAGTCAGTCCGCTAAATACACCAGGTGATACGAACAAGAATACTTTTTTTTTTTAATTTATATGGCACGAATTTGTTAATTGTGAAAACCAGCGGAAAAACAACCCCCCCAATCCGGCGAGCTACAGCCGCGGCGAAGACCAGTGTGCCATATCCGCTCAACCACAAGGAGGTCTATCACAAATTCAATGTACTATTTGAGTTTTTAAGTTAGTAATCCAAAGCCATAATCTTAAACAAGAAAATTGCGATCAATTTTACTCGATCAGGGGTATTATCGTCATTCGGCCCTAAGTGTTAGTATTTTTAATAATTTTTATGTGGAAAAGTTATTAGACAAGTATAAATCATAAATTATAGACCCGTGCATTTTCGAAATAAACAAAAAAAATTGAAATGTTCTTAAACAATAGATCAATAAAATGATACGCGATCGTTTATCTGAACTTAAAGAGGTGAGTTTTTGTAATAAAAATAAATGCATTATGACTGAATATAATTTAAATCTTTGTGCTTAGGTGATGTGTTCTATACACGATCCCTCAGAATTCCTGGTTATAATTGAAAATGACGAAACTGATGAATGTTACGAACGTGAACACAGTCCGGCAATGGATGGCTTATTTAAAATGGTAAGTTTTAAAGAGAAAGAAAGAGCTTTAAAGGAAACTACTTTGGATATAACAAAGATTTATTTATAAATTTTAATTAAACAATAAAGAACATAATATGTAAATACTTGGAGGTATATTTACAAGGGTAGCAAGCAAATATGTTTTAAATTTGATAAAAACAGAAAAGGGGGTACTTCACCCAGCAAAAACATACATTGAAAAGTAAGGGGTTAAAATGTTAAAATGATTACTTACACAATAACATTTTAAATCATTATTATAACACATTGATGACATTGGAGGCAAGTACTTATGACACACGCTTACACATAGGGAGTTAGGTAAGTACTTACTACTATCGCCTGCCAATTAGGAGTTATGTAAGTAGTTCTGTAGCCTATGGGGATACGTCCACTGCTTCCACTCCTAATTTTTCGTTTTTGTAAACAACAACATTTGAAAGCAAACTGTTAAGGCTAAAATGTAAGTGCTTACGTAAGTCATTACTAGACATCTTCTAGCGTACATACAACCGTACCCCCTGAATAGTGGGTAAGTTGAAATAACACTGCCGATTTTTATAATGATCGGGCCTAATATTACACTAGCCCCCATACAAACTCCCCTTCAAAAAATTACTTGAAAATCAAAATTTTTGTTTGTTTGAAATAACTTATAAAATTAACCACGAAATTAAATAATATTTTTCTTGGTAAATTTTTTGCAGTACAATAAAATACCCAATGAATTCGATTTAATATTAACCAATATTGATACAATGAAAATAATGAGCCAGGCAAAGAATTCCAAAAATTTTGATGGTAAGTATTTTTCAAAAATATGTTTTCCAAAGGATATAATTTCAGATATAATTTTCAATAAAATTCTTCCTAAACAGTGTTATTAATAAAATCTCTTAAATTCAAATCAGAGTTTTTAATATATCACATTGGATAGTATTGCTGATATTATTTCCATCGGTATAAGATTAAGGCCCATTACCCCAACAATTATATGATTTTTCTTATTCACAGACAAAGAATTTTATAAAGTACGTTTGAATACCCTACAAATTGGCAATAAACTTATGAATAAATTTCAATCAATACGTAAAAATTTGCCAGAAGAAAATGACTACAGTACCATGGCACGTATGCAACGTTCCCTTTATTATGGTTTCTTTGAGAACTATGTGAAAATTTGGACTAAAAACGATCAATCTTTCATGAGTATGAGCAAAAAGTAAAGAAAAACCTACAAATGCAATCGAAAATATGTAAGTTAAAACTTTTAAAGAAGTTTCACTAAATATCTCGCTTAAAAAGATATTGGCACTTTAGTAAATTATGATCTTACGGAAGAAGAAATTGATACTCTAATAGCCCATCGAGTTACCACTTTATATGATGCCAATGTGAGTTGATACCTCTATTGATAACAAATTTCCTTTAACCTATTATTATTTGGTATTTCTGCAGATCTTAGAAACCGAACATGCGCGCAAAACTTTAAAAGTTCTTAAAGATCGCCTGCGTGAGTTGCAAACATTGGAAAAGTCTATTGAAGAGGTACATTCTTTATTCATACGTCTTCAAATCTTAATAGCAGATCAGGTATTTGATATTATTTAGATATTACTTGCTGAATTCTTTTATAATTTATCTCTTAGGGAGTTATAATACAACGCATCGAAAACCATTTTAATGATTCCTGTGATTTTGTTGAGGTAGCGGCTCATAAGTTAGAACAAGCGGAAGGTCTAAAAAATAAAAATCGAATGGTATGTTTGAACTCGCTAATTTGCAAGTGAAGTACCCAGCAAAAACTTACATTATAAAGTAAAGAATTAAAGTACTAAAATTTACTTACATATTTAAAGTCACCTTGTGGACATTGGAAGCAAGTACTTACCACGCTCAGTTACAAGTAGGTAGTTGGGTAAGTACTACGATCGCCTACAAGTAAGGATTTACGTCCTTTGATAAAAAAGGCTAAAAAGTAAGTACTTTGTACGTATATACATAGTTTGTAAGTAATTACTAGACTCCTTCTAAGTAATGCAGGCGGTATGTCGAAGACATTTAAAAGTAAGTTTTTGAGTAAGTACAAGTCATTACCATGTTTTTGCTGGGTATGTAAATGTGGGAATACTTTTAAATCTGAATAAGTAGAAAAGGGAACTTGATTAAGAATCAAAATTCGGTCCAACTCGAATTCTAAAACATTAGGCATTACAAAATGTATAAAATAAAGACAAAATAGTTTTGGGATCAAAGTGGCAGTTTCTCAACCTGCGTTTTGCCTTTTGAAAATGTTTGGATCTCAGAAAAAAAAAAGGATTTCTTAATCAAACTTTCACAACCGAATTACATTTCTTAATTTATTTTAGTATTTGTTTTTTATTTCAGAACGCAATAATTTTATTTTGTTTAGGCGTATTTGCTGTAACAACATTATTCATACCACGAAAGAAAAAAATTAAAGAAGGATGCATTGACTTGCTATTTTAAAAAGGATCTCTCTAAAACAATTCAAATAAAAATCATTTCAAAGCCCAAATAGAACAATAAAGGTTTTTGTAAAAATCATAAATTCGACGTTTTTTTTTTTTTTGTAAAAATTTTTTAAATCAATTTCAGCTTTTTTAATGGAAAATGTGATTGATCACAAAATAGGCTCGCATCTTTTATACCTGTCAACATTGTGAGAAAGGGATCTATATATGTATACATAGCAAGTGTCGAGTAACTGACTGAATAATTCATCATTGCACATCCCATACCTCTGAAATTTTGAATACATAGATAGATAGATAGATAGATAGATAGATAGATAGATAGATAGATAGATAGATAGATAGATAGATAGATAGATAGATAGATAGATAGATAGATAGATAGATAGATAGATAGATAGATAGATAGATAGATAGATAGATAGATAGATAGATAGATAGATAGATAGATAGATAGATAGATAGATAGATAGATAGATAGATAGATAGATAGATAGATAGATAGATAGATAGATAGATAGATAGATAGATAGATAGATAGATAGATAGATAGATAGATAGATAGATAGATAGATAGATAGATAGATAGATAGATAGATAGATAGATAGATAGATAGATAGATAGATAGATAGATAGATAGATAGATAGATAGATAGATAGATAGATAGATAGATAGATAGATAGATAGATAGATAGATAGATAGATAGATAGATAGATAGATAGATAGATAGATAGATAGATAGATAGATAGATAGATAGATAGATAGATAGATAGATAGATAGATAGATAGATAGATAGATAGATAGATAGATAGATAGATAGATAGATAGATAGATAGATAGATAGATAGATAGATAGATAGATAGATAGATAGATAGATAGATAGATAGATAGATAGATAGATAGATAGATAGATAGATAGATAGATAGATAGATAGATAGATAGATAGATAGATAGATAGATAGATAGATAGATAGATAGATAGATAGATAGATAGATAGATAGATAGATAGATAGATAGATAGATAGATAGATAGATAGATAGATAGATAGATAGATAGATAGATAGATAGATAGATAGATAGATAGATAGATAGATAGATAGATAGATAGATAGATAGATAGATAGATAGATAGATAGATAGATAGTTTGGTAATATGTTGGTAATTATGGGTAGGGTTCTATAAATCGACTTTCGAATAATCGAACAATCGACTTTTTGTCGAAAAAAGTCGAAGTCGACTATTTTGTTCTAAAAAAGTCAATAACTCGACTATCGTCTGTGAAAAAAGTCGAAAAGTCGACTTTGTAATAAAAGTCGAAAAGTCTGAAAGTCAAAAAAAGTCGATAAGTCGAAAAAAGTCGAAAAGTCGAAAAGTCGTAAAAAGTCGACAAGTCGAAAAGTCGGAAAAGTCGAAAAAAGTCTGAAAAAGTCGAAAAGTCGGAATAAGTCGAAAACTCCAAAATTGTAGAAAAAAGTCAAAAATTTTAAAAAAGTGGAAAAAAAAGTCAAAAACTCTAAAATAGTCGGAAAACCCGGGAAAAATTCTAAAAATAGTCGAAAAAAGACGAAAGAAGTCGAAAATAGTCAAAAAAGTCGAAAAGTCGACTTTTAACTAAATGAAAAAGTTGAAAAGTCGACTTTTCGTTTCAACTATAGAACCCTAATTATGGGCTAACACTAAAATATTGGAATTTTTAACGTACAATGTACCAATCTGCAATACTTTGGGTACTTTTTTGGTCTTTTTGAATTTTCTATAATATTAAACCTAGAAGCACAAAATTTTTGAATTTTCTATAATATTGAAACTTGAAATACAAAAATTTTAAATATAGAGTCCTGAATGAATAAGAAACTATAAGAATTTGTGAATTTTCCTTAATGTCAAACTGAAACATAAAATTTAACATAAAATTGAACATACCCGGTCCTTATTTAATGAGAATCTACCAGAGAAAACTTTTAGGTAGTTTTTCGATGATGTTTAAGAATTTTCTATAATATGGAATGAATACAATTAAAACTTAAAATTAAACCTGCAGGGTCCTGACTGAATGAGAAACTATATGAAGGAATTTGTTGGTAATATTGAACTTATATTGTGAATAGTTATAAATGGCGAATTCGATTTGGAATAAATTACAATATATTTTATGTTTTCCCTCAAAAAATTTTTTTGCATCACCAAACTATAGAATATTTTCCATTGTGATTTAATTTACAAAACAGAATTATCGCTCTATTAGCTAAAACTCTTTTATTCTAAAATTAAATAAATAATGCAAATATTATTATTATAATTATATTTAAAAAAATCTAGTCATTGCGGTTTTACATTTCTGTAATTGTTGCAAATAAAAGGAAAAATAATTAGTATTATTTCAACCATAAAAGAAACAACTTTAAACAACAGGAAAATATAAACGTTATAGAAAAATGATTAAAATTAAAGATCGTCTGCCAGATTTAAAAAAGGTTGGTGAAAAATGTTTGATGAAAAATATTTTCATTTGTTATTAGTGATGATCATATATTAAGCAATAAAATTACTTTATAGAATATACAAATTCAAGATGTAGACAAAGAACTTAGCAATTACGAAGTGGTAGTAGAGGAAGAACCTGAGCTAGAATATAAGCCATATAATGGACCTGTGGGGAATTTATTGAAAAGGGTAAGATTTTGGAAATATGATCATAATTGTAAAATAATTAAGTATAATAAAGAAAATTCAAATGGTATAAAAATGTTATTCGAAAAAAATAAATTTTTTCTACTTTTTCTAGTATTTATATATTCACGTTAATCTAAAAGAAATTGAAAATCTTTTGTTAAATATGAAATCTATGACAACCGCAGAACACATTAATAATTTTAATCGTATGTATAAAAATTCACTCATAAAAATATGTTAATATTTTTTATAATTTTTCTTTTTATTAAATATTTAGAAAAAGAATTTAATAAATTACGAGCTGATAGTATTAAGATTGGTAATGATATTATTAAAAGATTTAAAAAATTGGAAAGTAAATTGCCTGATCAGGAGGATTCTAGCACATTGGCACGAATGAAAAGATCACTGTACTTTGGTTTCTTTCAACAATATATTCTACTTTGGTCTAAAAATGAACAATTTCTAATGGATTTTGAACAAAAGTTAAAGAAACGTTTGCAAATGCAATCACAAATTTGTAAGTAGAAATACAAATTGTCTTTTGCATAATTATATTTAATAAAAAATGTATTTATTTTAGTAAATTGTAATTTATCGAATGACGACATCGAAACGATGATAGAAAATAAAAATACCAATTTATTTATGTCAAATGTAAGTCAAAAGGGACAACAAATATTTGTAGAAATTGATTTTCTCCCAAACCATTATAGATTCTACAAGACACCGAAACCGAACGTAAAACTCTACAAGAACTTCAAGATCGTTTTGAGGATTTAAAAAAATTGGAAAAATCCATAACTGAAGTTCATAATTTGTTTATAAGTTTACAAACTCTGGTGGCCGAACAAGTAATATTTGTTTTTGATAATTGAAATTCAATAATATACATACATACAATTTTTTAAACAGGGTGACGCTATACAACGCATTGAAACCCATTATAATGCAGCCCGTGATTATATAGAAGAAGCCACTAAAACAATTCTAATAGTGGAGAAAATGAAAAAGCAAAGATGTTGCCGTATTTGCTGTTGTTTTTAAATTTGAATGTTGTGAAATTACCTTATTATTCTTTTCAACATAATATAAATAAATTAGTTAATAAAAAAGTCCAAAAATGTTTTAAAATTCATTTAAACTTGTTCTACTTTACATCTGGCATCTTTTTTCTAATATAAAGTTAAATTCAACTTTCATTTCCTGTTTATAATGGAAACGTTACTTTCTTTGTTTTGATAATTTGAACTTACCACTTCCTGTCACTTCCAAGCAGTAAAAAAAAGCTGGTAACACAAACTTTTTGACATAATCAAAACACTGGTAACTCTCTACTTAAAATTTGTCTCGCGCGCTTTTATTTAACAACTTAAAAATCTACACACACACACCCACACACATGAAGGAATTTTTAGCTTATTTTTACACTTAATTTTTTGCTTTAAATTTCATATTTTTTGAATGGCCTTCATATTAAACGAATAAAACTTTAATTTTTCTATAAAATAACATTAATTTCAATTAGCTTTAAGCACTTTTGACGTTTTAAATCAATTAATTAATAGAGCAAATTCACTTAAGCAACCGTTTGACACTAAAAAAGAAGACGAAACTAAAGGAAATGAAACAGGGGATGCCACAAATCGAATTTATTGGCAAATACAACTTTGTGGTGCAACAAGCTTGCCATATTTTAGATTTTGCAATATTTTTGAATAAATTACATAAAAATAAATTTTTCAATTAGTTATTAATTACTAATTTTTACTTCCTTTTTATAAAGTTGTAAAAGGCAGAGTACATATAACCCCAGCAAACATTTTCTATTGCGAAAGTCACCCGTGTGAAACTTCCAAGTGATGAAATTGTTCTTCTGCGATAGTTGACAAGAACTGATTCCGAGTGGTATGACAACTAGAGATCATGTAGCAAATACTTTTAAAAGACTCACAGAAGAGACTACTGGATGACTCTTGGCAGTGAGTAATTACCAAAGTCATTCCTTGGAATGACTTCTAAGTGTCCCTATCATATCTTCTAGGAGATAAGATATCACTTAATCTTTTTATATACTCACACACATAAAATCAAGCAAGTAACTGCCGGTCCACACTAGGAAACTTTTTTTGGGAAACTTTTGATTTTGCGTGAGAGAGAAAGAGAAAGAATATCATTCATCTCTCTCGCGGTACGGAGTTTCTCGTGCTCGGAAACTTGTTTTGTTATTTTTCTCATTCGTATAACAACTGCCGGTCCACAGTAGGAACCTTTTTTTGGGAAACTTTTGATTTTGCGTGAGAGAGAAAGAGAAAGAATATCATTCATCTCTTTCGCGGTACGGAGTTTTTCATACTCGGAAACTTGTTTTGTTATTCTTCTCATTCGTAGAACAACAAATCAATGCAATTAATACCTAGTTTCTGAAACAAAAGTTTCTATGTGTGGACATTAAGGAAACATCAGAAGAGAATTAAGAAAAAGTTTCTCAACAAAAGTTTCCTAATGTGGACCAGGTCTAACAAATCAATGCAATTAATACGTAGTTTCTGAAACAAAAGATTCTATGTGTGGACAGTAAGGAAACTTCAAAAGAGAATTAAGAAAAAGTTTCTCAACAAAAGTTTCCTAGTGTGGACCAGGTCTAAGAAAGTATAGCCGGGTAGACCATATGATACCCTACACCAGTGGGTATGTTAAAAATGTGACTTATTTTTAATAATTTGATTTTCTGAAAGGTGGGTTATATATGCGCAAGGATAAATGTGGGCCTATTCTTTCAATTTTTAGTAAAAGATGACATTAAATTTATTTATGGTATATTTTATCGTGATACAATTGTTTATAAGTGAATTAAAATCTGTATTAATCTTCAAACTCTTGACTTATATACTTCGAAAGATTATAAAACTTTGGATTCTATTATAATAATTTTTGTCTTCTAAATGTTTGAAGGGATAACAAATAAATAGACTTTGTTTACAAACAAACTAGTTGTTGCTGTGAGAGAAACAAACTGGAATAGAAAAACCACCAAAACAAACACATCTGGCATCTTTGTTTTTGAGTAAATACAACAAAACAAATTTTAATTGAAGAGGACAATAAATAAAAACGCATAAATTTTTATTTTGGCTTTATAAATAAAGCAAAATTTTAATAATTTTCTTATATTTTTATGTGAAAATATATTGCAAATTGTGCGTCTAATGTGTGTGTTTTCAAAATAAACCAAAAGCTAATATTTTAAGGCGAAAAATGCTCGAAAATTCTTAATAAACATTTGACAGCCATCTTGGTATTTTGTGTATTTTATTGGAGGAGGTCTGTGAAAAAGTCTCGATTTTAAAGACCTTCTGATTAAAATAGATTAAAAATTTTCAAGGTTTTTGGCAGAAAAGGATCTAGAAATTATTAAGCAATTAATAATTTTATCAAATTTAATACAAAAGTTTTGTAATATTTACAAATGGATAAAGGTCAACTGCCTGCAGACAAATTAATGAACTCTGAAACAAATGCCGATGATGGTTGCAACAATCGAGATGACGTAGCTGTGGCAGCTAAAAAGGAAAAATCAAATGTTGTGACCAATGTGAGTGAGACAATTTCAGCGCCGACAAATGCCAGCACTCACCCAACCAAAACTACATTGCGTGGCAAAGAATCCCTCGAAAAAAAGCAAGATGTTATTAAGACTGTACCAGAGGTAAAGAAAACGTTTTGCGCATTTGCATAAATTTAAATGCATTTACTTTCACTTTGTGTTTTCTATGTTTTTTTTTGCAGGCGGACACTGAGGAACTCTTGGGTTCTGTTACCACCTACAATTGTCATGGCACACGCACTAGTGCGCGTGTTATACAGAAAATGCGCCAAGATCAACAGACACGACCGATAACCCCACCACCCTCAGAACGTGAAGGCGGCCGTAAAGAAGAACGTGCTGCTGCGCAAAAAACACCCTCCCAAGTGCGTGCCAATCGTCCCACCTGGTCAAATATTGAACGTAATCATTTCTTTGATGCTCTCAATGAATTTGGCAAAGATTTCGAGGCTATTGGCAATTTTATTAATACCAAACTAAAAAGACGCAGTCCCGCCACCGATGTTTCTTTTAAATCAAAAGATCAAGTGCGTCAGCATTATTATCAAACCTATCATAAGATCTGTAAATATATACGATTTTCAGAGGGTGAGTTAGAAATTAAAACATTTTAAGAAGCTTAGTAATCTTTCGAATTGAACTATGTGTAATTTATGAAATTTTATTTCTTGCAGAGGTTCGTAAACCAGTACAAGAATTATATGCGCTTATAAACTACGGTGAAATGCGACGGAAATTGCAATTTGTTACCGATAAACATTTTATGAAATTACGAAATCTCATTTATCATGGACACATATCTGTACGTTGTAAGGGCAAAAATATACGCATTAAAACGCCTTCTTGTAAAGCCTTAAGAAGACTCAATCAATTAGATGGTGAGTAAATGAAGTAAATTAAAAGAAATATTTTATAAACAACTCTTTTTACTGTAGACACCCTGGAGGATATACGTTTACCTTCCAAAATTGAGGTGATTATAAGTCCCGCTAATATGGAGGCCTTTGGACGTGTTCAAACTATTGCTCAAAATCCTAGATGTCGTACCACGGTGCCATTGCATAAAAAACTTGTAAATTTTATTAAAACCTTCGAACATAAATGGCGCAGTATGGATGTAAGAATAGCCGAAGAAGCTAAAATTATGGCCACACAAGAATCCTGTACTGGACAGCAACAAACCACGACAGCTACACATTTAAACGATTTGAATGTGCAGGATAGTGAAATGTGTTTTTTACCCAAACCGGGAGTAACCATACACCGACCTTTACTTAGTATTACCGAATACTTAAGTAGCGTTAATATATGTTTAACAGCCTATGAAGAACGTATGGGTGTTAAGGTTAAAGGAGAGCATTTGAATGCTGAAAGAAATAATTTACAGTCTGCCACTTCAAATAACAACATATCCAGTAGTAGTAATAAACGTTTACGCACTGAAAGTGGCTCTGAAAAACGTTCACCCGAGCAATTGAAAAGAATTAAACCTATAGATAATTCTTATGAAAACCTTATAGCCACTGTGGAGGAGGCTCAACTCTCATCAAATGAAAATGATTCCTTTAACATTGCCAAAAACGAAAGTAGTGGCGATGAATTAAGTGATGAAATACATGAATTACTTTCGGATTCTAATGAACTTAATACCAGTAAAGAATTTCTAGTTACCACAGAAAATCTAAACCCACCGCCGCCACCACCACCACCGCAGCCGGCAGTAACATCTACAACTGCGGTCGTCTCCGAAATTACAAGTGCAAATTGTATGTCACAACTCACAACGGCTGCACGTTCTAGACGTACACTGGCCAACAAACCATCACGTACAGTATTTAAACCTCTGCTCAATGACGATGTTATACAACGCATACGAAGTGGCTGGACCTCTTCGAATGCTGGTGATATAACTATAGGCGATTTATATGTAGTTTTTGGTCATGATTCGAAATTACAATTAGACTACTATTGGATGCCTCCTAGGCAGCCCTCTAAAAATGAATCTCAAATTAATGAACTAACCGCTAATATAACGAAACAACATGTTTTAACGAATACAAAGCAAATTAATAATAATAATTGTGCTAAAGATTGTGATGAGGGAAATTTGCAAAATTCTTTACAAACATCGGCCTTGAGTAATAAACTGAAACAACTTTTGTTAATAGCGAATTTAAGTGAACGTATGCGTCGCCGCTCCTGTACATGTGATCGAAGTAATGCTGCTAAGGTTAAGGTAAAAATGTTTATTTTTTAGATTTTTTGTTTTGTTAATAAAGTGGATTTTTTTCTTTAAATTTTAGTTTGAAAGAGATTTAACGGGTCGTACATTTATTGCTAATAAATCTTATGCCAATTGTGGTGTTAATAGCCCTTCGACTGGTGAAAGCAATAGTGGTAGCAATGTTTTCAGACAACCCATGATACCGGTGCGTAGGACCTCAATAGATCCGGTTAAGCAATTGACAACGGTAAGTAGTTAATAATATTAAAATTTTGAAATATTTATGTTCGAAAATTCATAATTTTCGAAATTTTTTTATAAAAACGTTATTTATTCTTTTCCCTTTTTCTTTCAGCTAACACGACAAAAAATGTCACGACAAGTTCTCGTTCAAAGACTTTTGCTACCAAGTAATGGTAGTGCAAATGCTACGACTCAATTGAATAGCAATTTAACAACAACAACAACATTAGCAACAACAACCACACCAATACCTGTTACCTCTAGCATCGTTTCATCATCAGCCGCAACTGTAACAGCAGCAATAAAAAGTAAAGAAGTGCCTTGGAATCAGGCTGACAGATATAAACCACAAACAACAACAGCCACAACAATCACCACTACAACTACATTAAATCAAAATCCCCAACAACCGGAAGCCTGCAATACAACATTTTTAAATTCATTAAAACTTAATAATTACGAAGAAATGCCCCAAACCTCAACATCACTTTATCAGGCACAATATAAAGATTTACTCGAATCCAGTGAGGACAGAATCGATGGTTCACCAACATCTGGCATACCTTCGGTAGATAGTGCTTTTGATGAAAGCTCTAGTAAGTATTTTAGTTTAGGCTTAAATATTAAAGATTTTCTTTTAATAAATTTTATTTTTTCTTTATATAGACAATAGTTTTTTAAATGGTTTGACTCCCATGCATCTTTTACGGGAAACCTCCTCCAATTCGAAATGGCTAGAGGATAATATAAATGATTTTTCTTTAACCAGTTTATTAGGTCATCTAGATGAAATCAATTCTAGTCGTGATATGCTGGTAAGTTTTTTGAACTTTTCTTTTGTTTCCTCCCTTTTTTACATTACTTTTACTTTTTTCAGGATCCTTCTTCAAACCTATCGGTTATAAGCGAAAGTAGTGTGGATTATATGCACAAATTTCAAGAGTTTAAAGCCTTATTTCAAAGTGATGAAAAGGATTAATCCTTTAGCGAATTTATTAATTAATTTCTTTATTTTTTTATTCTAAATTCTCTCAAATTAACAATGCAAAAAAAATTCTTTGGCCAAAAATGTTAAAAGAACGAAAAATTAAGTAAATTTTTTTTCTAAACAGTAAAATAAATTCATTTACAGTTTTTCCACCACTTAAATGAAATCTATTGTGCTCCCTTTTAATATAAATAACTTTGTTCAACAAAAAAATTAACCAAAACTGTGAATGCCTCTAATATTTTATTATTATATAGATTTTTCTTGTAACTTTTTTCTTTCTTGTTGTTGTTTGTTTTCTACTTTTTCCTTGACTTGTCTTTAGCTTTCCTTAATATATATTTTTTTTCTTTCTTTTAACAAATTTAAGTATTATTAATTTTATTATTAAACATTAAACTATTTGGACGTATTTTCCTTTTATTATTTAAGTTTAAGTTTAAAAACAAAACTATACATTTCTAATTTAAGCTTAATTATTACTAATGTAAATTACAAGAAAAACTAAATTACACATAAAATAGACTGTAGAAACTATTGTGGAACAAAACAAAAATACATCTTTAAAAATTAAAAAAATACCTATTTATAAAACAAACAAAAACAACTGGTGTTTTGAATATATTCGAAAATTCAAACTTAAGTTCGAAAAATTTGTAAAACTGTAAAAATAATTTTAAACTTTTGTAGGAGCTAAACGCATTTTCAATATAGGCTTTTTTTTTAGATATATTCGAAAATTCGAACTTATATAACTGCGAAAGTTCGAAATGTTTTTAGAACATTTTAAATAATCTCAGGATCATGATAATTCATCTACAATATAATTTTAGTTTTATTTTCTAAACAATTTCACAAATTTTCTAATTTCGAACATAGAAGTTTTGAAAATAATTTTAAAATGTTCATTATTTGTAAAGGTGGAAGTACACAACACGCGTTGAGGCAGCAACGCGTTTTACGCTTTTCAAACTTTTTGCGTTTTACAAGCTGCAAGTTACACACCACGCGTCATTTTGATCATTCTTTTAATGTTTTTTTCTAAGACTATTACTGTTTTAAAAACCAAAATTTTACGTTTTTGTTTATTTTATTAATATTTGTCTTTTATTTTTGGTGAAATTTATTTCATATTAGTTTATTCTTAAGGTGGAAGTATACAACACGCGTTGTACGCCGCAACGCGTTATAGGCTTCTGTCAAAAAAAAGTTGAAATAGTGTATTTTCAGCAACTTTCAACTTTTGACGCTTCGGCAGCTGATCAGGGTTGTATTTTGTTTTGTGTAGAATAAGAATAAACCAGTTTTTTTAATTTTATTTTATTAACAATTTCTTACATTTTCCATTGTTAAAGTTGCAAATTTTAAAAATTATTTAAAAAAATTTCCAAAATTTTTAAAGCATTTAAGATGTAATTTATAGACTACAAGACTTTGGTATTTGTGGGCAATTTTAAAAATTTTCCAAAAAAAAACTATCAAAGTATCACCCTGTGTGTTCCAATTAAACTCAAGAAAAAATGCATGCACAAATGTTATGGCATCCATTATGCGCAAATTGCTTTTAATTCGGGGAATTACACACAAATATTTGCTATAAATAGAAGCGTATTTAATATAATTGAAACGTCGTGCTATAAATGATCAAGAATATTTATGTTAGTTTTCAGTAACTGATTTGAATTGAATTTATTCGTTGATCGTCTTCCAAAGAAAATAAAAGTAAATAATAATTTAAAAATACTATTAAGGATTAAGAAAAAAAAATTATCTTTTTATATGCTATAGTGTATTTATTGGTAGTAGTGAAGTTTTCAAGTGAAAATACAAGTAAGAGTGTTATATTCGGCTGTGCCGAATCTCATATACCCACCATCAAACCGTATGCCGTAAAAGGA
Organism: Lucilia sericata; assembly: GCF_015586225.1. Lineage (NCBI taxonomy): Eukaryota > Metazoa > Arthropoda > Insecta > Diptera > Calliphoridae > Lucilia > Lucilia sericata. The sequence goes on along the minus strand of NW_023994425.1, from coordinate 256,604 downwards.
ATGCTCCCATATAAACATCAGGGTGATGTTTGGAATATAGCTTAAGACAATTATGGACCGAGCTCTTTTGAACTAACAAAATATTAATTTTTAATATTTTGTACTGTACTTGTAATTATCAGAGTTTTCTTCATCAAATTTTCTAAAGAGGATCTCATATGTGGTGTATGGTCAATTGTTGACCTATCCTCATAACTTTTTGTAGACTGATTTTGGTTCATATAAAACTTGTTTACATTCGCTGTTCTCGCATTTTTATGCCAGCAATTAACGTTCATGTAATTTTATAAAGGGGCTTATATGGGGGGTAGGGTGAATTACCGACACTTTCCGCATGAAATTCGGAGCGAATTTCATAACCGTATTTCATAACTCATATTTTTAAGCCAGTAATGATCGTTTAAGAAATTTTCTAAAGGGGACCTTGTATGGGCTGTAGGGTAAATTATGGATTGATCCTCCCTAAATTTAGTGGAGAGATTTTGGCACGCATTAAACTTATGTGCGTCAATTTTCGTCACTACATTGATATTTTTAAGCCAGTAATGAGCAGTATAGTTATTTGCAGAGGGGGCCTTATATGGGGGAAGGGTCATTTATGGGCTGATCCAAAAAAAAAAATTGGTACCGAGATTTTGGCTCGTAAGAAACTTACGTGTGTAGCATTTTATCGCTTTACTCTTATTTTTAACACAGTAAAGCTATTTCCTGAAGTGGACCCAATAGGGGGAAAAGGGCCAATTATGGACCTATCCATATTAAAGTTATTAAAAAGATTTTGGCTCGCGAGGAACTTAATTGCGTAAAATTTTATTGCTATATTCGTATTTTTAGCCGGTAATGAGCGTTAAAGTCATTTTCAGAAGGGGGCCTTATATGGGGGTAGGGTCATTTATGGGCCGATCTTAAAAAAAAATTCCTAGAGCGATTTCGGTTCGTAAGAAACTTATTTATACCGAATTTCATCGCTATACTCGCATTTTTGGACCAGTAATGAGTGTTAAAGTAATTTTCTAAAGGGTACCTTATATGAGGGGTAGGGTCAATCAAAAGGGATTTCCCACTTTGTTATATTAAAGAAATAAAAATTTCAATAAAAAATACAAGTAATTAGATCAAATATGTTTAAAACTACTTAATTATTTTACTATTTTATTAAATTAATTTCATTTGTTTTATTTGTTCATTTATTAAGCCTCTATTTTTACCACCATGGAGAATGCCAGTAATATCGCCAATAAATCTCTTCACAAATATCCACAAGTTAAAAATTTTCTAGAAATCTTAACCAGGAATAGTGTTATTGAAACCAAAAAGGTGGGACGTGCATTCGATTATCCTGCAGGCATAATAAAAAACAAACTTTTCAGCAATTATGGCATATTTATGGATTATTTTATACGTAAAGTACTCTCCAATCAATATCAAATACCACTAACCGATGATGTTACCGAACTAGTACTAAAAGAACCGGATACTTACTTTAAGGATGGTGCCAAAAATTCCTACTTATCAAAAGCAATATCAAATCATTATGAAATTTTTAAAGATTCCAAAACTCAAGCAATGGACATTCTAAAAAGCATTAAATTGGTTTCTTTAACATATACCTTATCCTTTCACGATCCCCTACCAAAAGCAGAAGTCGAAAGTGACAACGAAAGTCTGCAAGAGATCATAAAATATTTTAAAAATCTTCCTTATTCCCATGTCGAAATGAAGGCATCGACCAACTGTAAATACTTTGAGGGAAATGCTGATTTAATATTTGATCAAGAAGTATTGTATGAAATAAAAACTTCTAAATATTCATCACTTTCTCGTAACCATAAAAATATCCATGTGACAAATTTCTATAAATTGATTTTATATGGTTTTGGTTATTATAAGAAAACGGGTAAAATTATTAAATGTTTTAAGATCTATAATCCTTTGCTGGGTCATGAACATACCCTTAAACTTGATGATATTGATATGAAACATTTTGAGCAAGTTTTAAGTAAGATGTAGAAAATAATATCTTTACTTTTTTATTGTTATATTATAGATTATTTCAGTTTATAAACTTTTTATGCCATTCTAATAAAAATGTTTTAAAACTACCAAATAAATAGTTTTATTAAAATGCTATAATTTAATATGGTATGTAAATTGGTGAATATGTTAGTCTGTAGAATTTTCAAATTAAACAGATTAAAAACAAGCTAATGTCGAATTTGAAATATGAACCTATGTAAAAAATTTGTTTTCCATATTTATTTCGAAAAGTGTAGATTACTGCCTTTGCTTCTATGCTCCTAATTTCTTTGTTTCCCTAGTCCATAGGAAATAAAGAAAAATAAATATGTTACAGCTCAAGCACTTGACAAAACTTTTGATAAACATGCTTCTTTTTTTTGTAGATTGGTTTTAATAAATAAAATTTAAAATAAACAATTACTCATATTACTTTTTATTAATAAACAAATACATTGCATTGTTTTCTTTTTATCTTTTTCCATTTCCAAGCTAAAGGAATATGTTATCGAAAACAAAAATACAACAGGCTATAAAAAAAGAATGATTAATAGGGTGGGTCGAAAATAGGCTTTTCTCTCGGATCAACACCTAATAGTGAAATTATTTTGTATTTTAACGTCAAATAGAAGACTGTAAATTGGCGCTTCGCCGCCAAAGTTTGTAAATGCGTTTTAATGGGAGAAAATGGCACTTTTTGTAGTTTTTTCTTTTCTCACAAAACGAGGCTTTAAGTATTAATTATTGCACCATTTTATAGGAAAATCGTAGACTATATACTAGACTATAGACTACACTATAGACTAGACTAGACTATAGACTAAACTATAGACTAGACTACAGACTAGACTATAGACTAGACTATAGACCAGACTATAGACTAGATTATAGACTAGACTCTAGACTAGATTATAGACTAGATTATAGACTAGACTAAAGACTAGACAATAGACTGGACTATAGACTAGACTGTAGACTGGACAATAGACTAGACTATAGACTGGACTATATACTAGACTATACACTTCACTATAGGCTGGACTATATACTAGACTATAGACTAGACAATAGACTGGACTATAGACTAGACTATTGACTAGACTATTGACTAGACTATTGACTAGACTATTGACTAGACTATAGACTAGACTATATACTAGACTATAGACTAGATTATAGACTAGACTATAGACTAGACTATAGACTAGACTATATACTAGACTATACACTATAAACTTGTCTATAGACTAGACTATAGACAGGACTATATACTAGACTATAGAATAGATTATAGACTAGACTATAGACAGGACTATATACTAGACTATAGAATAGATTATAGACTAGACTATAGACTAGACTATGTACTAGACTATAGACTAGACTGTAGACTGGACTATATACTAGACTATAGACTATACACTAGACTATAGACAAGACTAAAGACTAGACTATTGATTAGACTATACACTAGACTATAGACAAGACTATAGACTAGATATAAACGAGACTATAAATTAGACTATAGACTTGACTCTAGACTAGACTGTTGACTAGACTATTGACTAGACTATTGACTAGACTATTGACTAGACTATTGACTAGACTATAGACTAGACTAGACTAGACTAGACTATAGACTAGACTATAGACTAGACTATAGACTAGACTATAGACTAGACTATAGACTAGACTATAGACTAGACTATAGACTAGACTATAGACTAGACTATAGACTAGACTATAGACTAGACTATAGACTAGACTATAGACTAGACTAGACTATAGACTAGACTATAGACTAGACTATAGACTAGACTATAGACTAGACTATAGACTAGACTATAGACTAGACTATAGACTAGACTATAGACTAGACTATAGACTAGACTATAGACTAGACTATAGACTAGACTATAGACTAGACTATAGACTAGACTATAGACTAGACTGTAGACTAGACTGTAGACTAGACTGTAGACTAGACTATAGACTAGACTATAGACTAGACTATAGACTAGACTATAGACTAGACTATAGACTAGACTATAGACTAGACTATAGACTAGACTATAGACTATACTATAGACTATACTATAGACTAGACTATAGACTAGACTATATAATTGACTATATATAAGACTATAGACTTGACCATAGACTAGAGTCTAGTCTATAGTATAGTCTATAGTCTTGTCACTCACAGACTATAGACTAGACTAGGTTTGGAACTTGGTTTTCAGAATCCATTTACATGTTTATTCTATCCCATCCATTCTTTTCTTCTAATTTTTTCGTTAATTAAAACTAATTTAACACATTTTTTTATTAAGTATTTTTATTAAATGATTTTTCTCTTTTTTTTGTAATTTATGATGAACAGAGACATGTTTTGCTTTTTTTTATTATTGTAATAATGTAGTTTTTTTCTTTTCATTTTTTTATGGAACAAATTCTTATTACTTATTCAATATATTTGTTTTTTTTTCACTTTCTTAATGAATTTAAATTTAAGCTAAAAATCAGTTTTAAGGAAAAGGGAAAAGTGGGAATAGGGAAAAGGTTTTGGGCTGGGGTGTAAATATTTATTAGTTAATTTTGTTTTAATAATTTTAAAAACTGAAAACTTTTTGTTTAAAAAATGTGTTAATGTTGTAGTATATAGTATAAATATTGATATATTTGTTTTAAATATTTATTCAATGATTTGTTTAGTTTGTTTTTTTTTAATAAAATATTAAAATGTTGGGATTTTTATTATGTTTTTTTTTTTTTAATAAATAACAACAATTTCTTATTAGTTTTTAAAATTTACAAGTTTTTTTATACGAAATTTGGATTTTGTTTTTCTTATAAAAATTTGAATTATAACTATACATCAACTACTCAACTCGATGGGTAGAGTTTTTCAGCAATTTCGTATTATGTATGTATTTTATAGAATTTTTAAATTAAATTTCTCAGATAACTAATTGTATTTCAGATATTTCTAATTGTATTATCAAAATTTACAATTATATTTTAGAATTTTATAATTTAATTTTATTTCAATTCTGTTACAAACTATTTCTTATTTTAATTTCTAAATTATATTTATGAATTTTTCAAAAATTTACTAAAAATTTCCAAAATATAATTCAAAATTTCTGATATATAATATAAAAATTCTAAGATATAATTCAAAATTTCTGAAATAGAATTAGAAATTTGTGAAATTAAATTGTAAATGTTGTAGTTTAGGTAAGAAAACTACACAGGCCGCAACCCAGAAACTTAGGATTTCGAGATTTTTTTTGAAAACAAAAACTACAGTTTTTATCATATTTGAGATATTATAACAGGGCGAAAGTTTAAATTTTATTTGAAAGTTTTATTTATTAGCTTCAATATAAAGGTCCAATCTCTGTTATACATATATTGTTTCTTCTTTGAGATATCATAACCTTAAGTAGAAAGGAACTATGAAATCAGATTAGATTCCCATGACCCAAAATTTTTCCATTTTGTGAAAGAAAATTCTAATGTTTACGCCTCTTCTGGTACTTTTCGTCTTCCTAGTGATGTAATAAAAATTTTATTCCATATTCCGAATTTCCCAAAGGTACCAAACTTCTATTCGTATTTTTTCAATAAGGTACGAACGTAATATAAATTTTATTTCTATGTTTACAGGTTTAAAAGATACATGAGGTCCAAAAAAGTAATATAATACAATTTTTACCCGTTTACTCCCAAAATGAACCGAATTTCGTAAAAAGCACCATTTTTTAAATGGTGGCATAAAGTACAGTGACATATTGGGCATGGACACACCAAAAAGTGTCATAGTGTCGATGGACGTTATGACAATTCTTAAAAGTGTCATAAGGTCCATAAAAAATTTGTTTAGAATTTAGAAAAGAGACACTCTTATCCCGAAAAGAATTGCTCCTAAATTTGATGAATGTTGCGTTTTGGATTTCTTTAAAAAAGTCTTCTAGATAGACGGCCTTCGGCCGGCTTAGTGGTTGCAAACTCTGGGGTTTTATCTCGCTAAATTAGGCTTTTTTGATAATTGGACTCTTTGAGATCCATGGACTTTATGGCATTATGCTCATAGACATTGTGACACTTTTGAAATTGTAATAACGTCCAGGGACATTATGTCACTTTTTTGTATCCATTTTACTTTAGGAGATATGGGGTTACCAAATATATCCGTTTTTCCCCTTTTTACTTCTAAAAATTGGAATTTCCAAAAATCTCTCCTTGTTGGATCTAGATCTAGATTATTGGTCATCGATGACCAAAAATACATCTATATGTAAAAATATCATGTTTCTAGGTTTAGAACAGTAACGCATATACATATATAAATAGAAGATGGCGACTTTGCTCAGTTATAATGTCTCAAATTTATCTAGAAATGCGGAATTTTCAAACTTTAGTCCAATATATCTCGAAACCCTAAAGTAATAGAGAAATTCTGCGATTATATTCGTTTCCACTGCTCAATCTCGTCACAAACTTACGCCTGGTAGAAATTTCAAAAAAAAAATTTAATTATTTTTTTTTTAATTAAAAAAAAATTTTTATAAAATAATTATTAAAAGCAAAATTGTAGTTATTTCATGACTGTTTACTAAATAACTTTATATGTTTTTAATTTAATTTCCATTTTATTTTTCTTATATAGGAAAATTTTAGCTGTTTTTTTTCTTAGTTTTAATATTTTAATAAATTTTTTTTAATAATTTGTTTTTATTAATTTATTTCATACACCGGGAGAAATGTTGTTTGATTTCCTTTAAATTTTATCTGCTTTTTCAGAATATATCATTTGTTTAAGGATCTTTTGTTGTTGTTTGTTTTAATGTAGTATGTTTTGTTTTTTTTGTTTCATTTTTGTGACTCGAGGACAATTTTAAAACAAAAGGCACATTTATTGTATGAATTCTTTGTTTTTTTATTCAATAGGCTGGTGATAATAAGGATTTTTTTTGTTGGTTTTTAATTTTAGTTTTTTTTATTTTATTTATTATTCATCTTAAGAAATAAAACGTTTTAGTTTTTATTTTTAATGATTTTTTTCTTAAAATGTAGTGTAATATACTTTTTTTTTATACAATTCCTAATAATGTTTAAATTAACGTTACTTTTTATATTACTTTTTTTTATAAACAATTAACAAATTACATATGTATGTATGTAAGTGTGTAAGTATGAATTTATGTTTAAAATTTAAAATGAAGGAAAAGTGTGTAAGAATGAAAAAGTTAAACTTTTAACTAAATGGAAACAATTTGAAATTTTTTAACTAGTTACTACTAAATTTTTTTTATCTTGTAATTATAAATTAATTTTAATTTTAAAATTAATATATTTTTTATAATTTTATTCAACAATTTATTGCAATAATTGTTAATAATTAATATACGAACAGTATTTCTATATTTCTTCTTAAAAGTGTTTTAAAAATACTCCTGGGGTAAAAGGGAATCTAAACAATAAGTTCTTCTGAAACCAGGGGCAGAATTACTACATTCGTTAAAGGGTAAAATTGTTGGTAATTTTCTATTTTAAGATTAATTCATTTGATTTCAAAGATAAAGAGTTCGTGGGTAAATTGTTGAGAAAAACTCTCAGCATGTTCCCAACAGCTGTCAGCCTGACATTTTTGCAATAATGACAGCTTGTATTTTTACAAGTTTTTGTCGACAGTCAAGCGGCATTTCTTTCATTAAACTCTTACAAAAATGAAGCAAGAAGAATCTGTCTAAGCAGGATCACCTGTCTGACCTGTGCAAACATTATTAGAGTACATGATCCATTTTAATAATCACAAAACTACTACTCCACTGTAAACATTTTTGGAGTACATGATGTGCTTAGTAGTCGTATGTAATACAGGCGTGGACCATGATTATTCTTGGAAAACAACATGGTCTATATCATGCATTACATAGTACAACGTGGTGGATCATGTTGGACCAGTTCTAGTCCTTTGTTAAGTACTTTTTACACTGGGGTGCGTAGTAGTCTTAATTTTTGGGTCACAATATCTCCAACGCGGAGTAAGTTTTTTCATATATTTGGATTAGTTTAAGACCAGTCCTAGTCCTTTCTTAAGTACTTTTTACACGCGTGTGCGGAGTAGTCTCAATTTGTTCAAACTTGGCTAATAGTTTGGGTCTCTGCTCTTAGCGACTACAATGGCAAATGAACCGGCAGATGAGCTGCTATGGATAACGCCGTTTTGGTAGCAACTCCGTTGGTATCTATACGTTCTTTTTTAAAAAGTCTGAAAATAAGTGGAATAATCTAGACACATGTGTAAAGGGTGACAAATTAACGTGAACTTTTTTTAAAGAGAGACGCAACTTATAAGCCGAAACAGGCGGGAATGGTGGACACTGACTGCTAGGCACTCATGTTAGTCAGCTTGAGCTCCCTTTCAACGAATTGTGTTCCAATTGCAATGACATTTATAAAGAGTAAACGGTTTTCCACATTCTCTGCGAATGTCAACCCCGGGGCATGTTTCCTTGATGAAAGACACTCATATTGGTGTATTGCAATCCCGGGATAAAGAGGTGCTACCAGTACCTCTAGTCTGCCGGGACTATAAACTGTTGATGTCATTTCACTCCTATTCGGCTAGTCCTTGGAATGATTTGACATGGGGTCGAATCATGAATGAAGGGTGGCCATTTGCCCACAGGACTTGTCCTGGCTGGTCATTTGGTTGAGGTACCTTCGGGATCCACGTAGTGTCTGTGGTTTAAACCCAAATTCGCAGGAATAGTAAGTTGCGGTTAAAAGACTGATGCACGGTGAAATCTATATTTCGGGATAAGTTCGGTGCTGTTGCCGAATGACTATGGGACTAAGCGTTGGAAATGAGTTGATGTTAAAGTATATGATACAGGATGAATGTAGGGGTATACGGAACTCATCCGTATACCTAGAGTGAGTCTGTCGTATGTTGTTTTCTTATATGAGTGTCGGATAAATGAGAAGTGTGCAGGGTTGAATGATGATGGATGAAAGGTATCTTATACAAGTGATACCATTGAATTTTCCTTCCTTGTCCAGGTATGTTCAGAGTAAACTCTGTTCATACCAGATTTACCACAGGGTGCACTGTGAGTAAGAACAAAGTCTCGGCTTATTTGATCCATGGATTCGAACTTCGGTCTACCGGTAAGGTCTCTAGGTGTTGTTGCGACTCAACAGAGGCCATCCCATCTGCGTGGTTGTTAACGGAATTAGAGATTACATAGCTCAAGTACTTGAGCAAAGTGAACGTATACTGGACCGGAAAGTCCATATACGTAAATTGCCAACTGCGTGTAAAAAGCACAATGGCGCGGTGGTGAGTCGTCACAAAAGCTCATCCAGTGGTTGAAAAAGACCACCGTGAAATAGGCCAACACGGTAGATGTTCACGTAAAGCACACATTAATTATCTGCGAATGTATTCCCTGGGAATAGCTCACTGCTACAAGCTGGATCTTATACCAAAATAATATACACTACGATACATCTGAGAAGTGATCCTTACGACTCTTCTTAAGAGTTTGCGTGTAGTAAACACGTTAACCAATCAACGTCCAAGAATCTGAGTTTCTTAGCATTGGATAATAATTCCTTTTATTTATCTCTATATAACGTTTTTCCACCTATACTTTCCAAGAAAACGAACGCTGAGCAGCGGCCTTAGTATATGTACATACATATATCTGATGTAATATACATCATAATTTCAACCTAACCTATGAATTCTGATTAGATTGCGAATGCCATAAAATTTGTCTATGGAGTTCTAGTTTGAAATTATCACCTCTAAAACTGATTCTTTCAAAGCTGTTTAGAGTCATCACTTATTTTGTGGAACGCTTCTGAAATCAGTTTTTTAATCAATAACTTTTGTTTGCGTACATCTTCTGCCAAATTTTGTTTGAAATTGTGAAGATTGTGACCACAGTTCTATTAAGAAAACCTCCGAAATCAAGAAAAACTCATTAAGAAAGCAAAAAATGACTTAACATATGAGGTTTGTAGATCTCTTAGTTGAGTAGATCACCCTACAAAATTTAGAATTTTTAATATAGAGCGGAAATCAGGAGTTAACACCCAAAAACGGAGTTTTAATTGCTGTCGAACTTCAAAATTTGTATCTTAAACTTATACTTTTTAAAGGGTAATCTGAATGTAGATTAAAGAAATTTTAGATACAAGTTATAGATATGTATTTGCAACAAAAAAACAGAAAAAATAGTTTGTGAATTTTCTTAAAATTTACAAATATTAAAAATTTATAATAGTAAAAAAAATAAAATAAATAAAAATAATACAATTTGTTTTTTTTTTTATTTTACGATAACTTTTGTTTTCTTTTTTATTATTTCGTTTAAATTTGTTGGATTTTATTATTATATTTAATTTTTAAATATAAGAAGAGTTTTTCAACAATTTAGCACATTATTTATAAATTATTTAATTAGGACTTAAATAACAATTTATTTTATTATTATTATTTTTTTAATATTTTAACTTGATTTATTTTTAATTTTCATTTAAGTAGATTTATTTTGTGGCCGTTGTTGTTGGTTTTTATTCTTTTTTTTATTTTTATCATTTTAATGATAAAATTTTTGTAAGAAAATTCTAGTACAAAGTACTAAGCTCTAAGTAGTTTTAAATATCTACTATTGTTTATTATAAAACTCAATTGTGTTTTAAAGAAAAGTTAAACTTAAAACTGTTATAAAATATTCCATAAATTAGGTTGTTACTTGTCGTTGTGATTTGTGTTGTTTAAAAATAACATAATGTTTTAATTGAAAAATAATATTTATATTATAAAATATATATATATTTTAAATATGTTTGATAATAATAAGTTTATGACAAAAAAAAATTTAACTAACAATATGTTTATGTATTTAAAAACGTAATGGAAAACAGGAAAACAAAAAAAAAAGGTCATTCAAAATGTTTGTGTTATAGTTGGTTGTTAATGATTGTGGATAAATTATGTTGGTATGTAGTTAATTATGTTTTTTATGATAGTTTTTTAAAACAATATAAGTTATTATTTAAATATTATTGAAAACAATACAGATATATGCCGGAGAGAGAGAGAGAGAGAGAGAGAAAGAGAGAGTAGGAAAATAAATACTATAACGCTGATTTCTAAAGTTTTGCTAAAAAGCCGGAGAGTTGTATATTAAAGACTCTAGAAATGAATGTTATAATGATTAAAGGAAATTTAAAATTTTGTTTAGTTGGCAAAAGTTGCAGTTAATGTGAGTAACTTAAAAAAGTACGAGTTATATTCTAAACTCAGTAGGCCTCATCTTGTGTTCTCTAATAACTCTATATAGTCCAACACTCCTTATCGCTATTTATTCTAACTACAGATTTGCCCTTTAAATTAGAAAATTTACAAGTCAAACTTAACTTTAACATTAAGATTGATTTGAAACTAAATCCTTTCTCAAATGGTAAATGTTGTTTGCGATTTATTTCTCAAACTTTCTCTTTGATTTTTAAAAATTTATGAAAGTTTATTAAGAAACTAATGATTCAATTTATAGAGGACACTTTTTTCGAAATTAAGACGATTTAGCTTAGATAGTACTAGATGGCTTGGTGAGCAGGTTGTTTACATGTTTACATTTCTGGGGAAACACTTTGGTCCATCTTATTGATTCCTTTGTGACAATAATACAATATAGTTCGACGTAATAACTTTATATCCGTCTCCCGGGACTTAATACTAGCGAAATGTAATAAGCTCTCTTGTACCCTTTCTTTCACACGTACATATGATCACAATTGTATAACAAAGAACAAACAAAACCAGTTGGAGAGCTAAATTTTAACTCTCTGTCTATCGCTGTTTTATACTGCTATATATTTCTAAGCTTTGAGTTCTTTTAGAATTTACAATAAAGAAACTGACAAATCTTTGTAGAACCGAGAAAGGTTTCCTAACGTAAATAGTTTGTTTTCCAGATCCGTTATGATCTGGAAAACATTTAAGATATGTTCTAAACTATAAACCGAAACTTGTTTTCAAACAGAGAAGAATTAATTTAGAAATTTGAAGAATTTAAAACAAAGGTTTTAATAACCAAATATGGCTCATTCGTTTTTATAATGTGATCTTTTACGAACAGACAATCATCTTACATATGAACCGCAAGATATTTTTGAACAAAGATTGCTAAAACTTGAGAATAGTTTTAAAATAAAAGCATATTTGTATCTCTTAACGGAATATTGGGATCAGTTATGAACGAAAGATCATCTAAGATATGACCCATTCTCTTAACGGTCAAATCTTTTGCCACTTTTCCTTAAAATTCTAACAATTTACTTCCATCCAAAACAATGCACAACCTTCAATCATTATAACAAACTTTTCTAGAGTCATTTTTAAAAACCTTATTTCTTTAAAAGAAAATCTACTATTATTATAGAAAAAAAACTATTCTTTTTTTAAAAACTGGTGCTTTATATTTGTATAAGTGTTCCTTAACATTTATCCTTTCAAAAATAATTATTAAAAAAAAAAACTATTGGCTATCAAGCTTAACATTCGTTCTACTAAACAAGTTTTCTTTATTTATAAATAAAAGAAGAGAACAAAATAGTTTGTTTATATTATAAATTTAATTTTCATTATTATCGTCATCATCTTCATCATAATCATTAAACTTGTCAACATTAATAAAATAATATTTTGTTTCTTTTTATATATTTATTAATAAATATGTATTTATGTATGTATGTATGTATCATTTTGAATTAAATATGTATGTATGTATGTGTATAATTTATTTATTAGGGAACTGCATTACTATTTATTGATCATTTATATTGTATTTTGTAAAACAGAGTACGTCGTATTTACTTTATCAGTTTTAGTTGTATTTAAAAATTTACTAAAAGAAAAATGTCAAATTAAATGTTTTCTTTAAATAAATAAATTTTTAAGGAATCGAAATTAACTTTAACCGGCATATGTTGTAAAATATACAGTTAAAATTTTAAAAAATTTTTATAAGCAATCTATTTAGGTAAAAAATAAATTTATCATAAATTTCCTTAATTTGTTAAAAAATAAATTTACAATTTTCCTTTTTAACGCCTCAAACTTCTTTGTTTTCAAACATTTAATCTCACATTTTTCTTTTATTTTAATTGTTTTTATTTATAAATTTTCTGTATCGTCTGGTGGTTAAATTGTGGTATTCGAGTTATTTATTTTTTGTTTCTTGCAATTATTTATATTCATTTTGAATATTTTTTCAAATTGGTTTTCTTTTCCTTTGTTTTTATTTTTTACTAAATATAACAACAAATGCATTATCACCAATGCGTGGGATATATATTTTTTTGTATTGTTTTCTTACTACCAAAAAAATTATATTAGACTTTTTTCTTGTTCGTACTAATCTTAAGAATCGTTTATAACGTTTTTTTTTTTTTTTTTAATTTTCATATTTTTTAAAGGGCGGGGGAACTAAATGTTAGTGATAATAATTATTAAATGGTCGTCTTATACGTTTTTGCCTTTTGCTTTTGTTTTGTTATATTTGTTGTAGTTAAGAAGCTTTTTTGCAAAAAAGAAAGACTTTGTAATAAATATTCTGTATATATAATTCTATAATATGGCTTCTAACGTGTTTTTATAGCCATTTTTCTGTTTCTTTTTTTCTTTATAGTTTTAGGATTTTCTTTTACGTTTGTTTCTATTTTTGTTTGTATGTTGTTTTGTTTTTGTTTTGTGTGTATGTTGCTTTTCTTTTAATGTGTTTTATGTTGCTGTTGTTGATGTAGTGTATTTGTCGTTGATCTCGAGACTGGTCGACAACGTACTCGAGGTGGCAGTGTCCATGTCGTCGTAGCGGTTGGTCATAGTGATTCTTTAGAGGGTACCCATATAGTTGGACCAGATTGTGACCAAATCATTGATTTCACTTTACTGTAGATTTCTTCGATAGTATCGCCTTGTACTACGCCTAAAAAAATGACAACAAAACAAACTTATTTTAACATTTCATTCCATTTTAAAAACTATCACAAACTAGTGTCCAAAGGTAAGACAATAATCCGAATAAAGGGCTATACTAGGTTATAAACAGGATTGTGGAACTAGAACTGAACTAGAACTGAACTAGAACTGAACTAGAACTGAACTAGAACTGAACTAGAATAGAACTGAACTAGAACTGAACTAGAACTGAACTAGAACTGAACTAGAACTGAACTAGAACTGAACTAGAACTGAACTAGAACTGAACTAGAACTGAACTAGAACTGAACTAGAACTGAACTAGAACTGAACTAGAACTGAACTAGAACTGAACTAGAACTGAACTAGAACTGAACTAGAACTGAACTAGAACTGAACTAGAACTGAACTAGAACTGAACTAGAACTGAACTAGAACTGAACTAGAACTGAACTAGAACTGAACTAGAACTGAACTAGAACTGAACTAGAACTGAACTAGAACTGAACTAGAACTGAACTAGAACTGAACTAGAACTGAACTAGAACTGAACTAGAACTGAACTAGACTAGAACTGAACTAGAACTGAACTAGAACTGAACTAGAACTGACTAGAACTGAACTAGAACTGAACTAGAACTGAACTAGAACTGAACTAGAACTGAACTAGAACTGAACTAGAACTGAACTAGAACTGAACTAGAACTGAACTAGAACTGAACTAGAACTGAACTAGAACTGAACTAGAACTGAACTAGAACTGAACTAGAACTGAACTAGAACTGAACTAGAACTGAACTAGAACTGAACTAGAACTGAATTAGAACTGAACCAGAATTGAACCAAAACTTAATATTTTTTGATTATGCAAAACAAATTAATGTTAGAAAAAGTTGGTTAATCCAAAACTAGGTTTCTTTGCGAATACTTTTAGAAATATTTTCTATTTTTATGTGAGTACCACGGTTGGTATGAATAATATTGTTTTGAATAAAAAATGTATTACTTACCAGTAAAGTACTCTCCGAATTCTTGTTCCATTTTGATAGCACGTTCATATGTTTTCTTGGCTTGTTCTTCGGTCATACGACGATTCATTTCCCTAAATGAATTGTAATAAAATAAATGATTAATAATTAATTAAATTAATTAATCAAAACTAAAAATAATAAAATTAATTTTACTAAAATATTCAAACTGTTTAGTTAAAACAATAATGCTATGGTAATTTCGTAAGTCCTTAAATAATTTTTCCAAATTAAAACAAAAAATCTTGTTCTGAACAAAACTAAAAATTGAAATTATTCAAAATCAATTTTCTATTATGTACAGGAAAAATTGCATTTAAAATCTAAACAATTTTAAATTGAAATTAACTTTAGTAAAATAACATGAAATAACGTTTTAATAACAGTTTAATTGCATAAATAAATTATAGCCTGTAAATGAAAACTTCTCTGAAACTATAAATACAATTACTTCATAATCTATTCCAACAGTTAACAATTTAAATTTACAAATGACAATTAAATGATTTGTAAATTGTTTTAACACGCAAAGTTTCAAACAAGTTTTTTAAATTTAAAAAATATTCCCATTAATTATTTTAATAACTATGCCGCTTAAATGTATATATGTATGCATATAAACAATATGTTTAATAATTAACTTACATGATTGAATCAACAGATTTAGGTTTAATAAATACAGCAATTGGATATAATTGTGCTACTTGTAAACGTTTTATTGCATTGCCCGATACATCTAGAATACAATGTTTACCCTTTTCGGCAACTTCACGTACACTGGCTACCGAGGTGCCATACAAATTATCATTGTATTGACCAGCCTCGATAAATAGATGATTTTGTATATCATGTTCCATTTGTTCGCGCGATGATACAAAATGATAATCACGTCCATCCACTTCATAATCACGTTTGGGACGTGTAGTATCTGAATGAGAAAATGGAAAACAAATGGAAATTAATAAAATTTAAAATAAAACATCTGAAAAATAGTTTAGTATTGAAATTTCCTAGAAATTTCAAGTTCAGTTCTAGTTCAGCTATAGTTCAGTTATTGTTCAGTTCTAGTTCAGTTCTAGTTCAGTTCTAGTTCAGTTCTAGTTCAGTTCTAGTTCAGTTCTAGTTCAGTTCCAGTTCAGTTCCAGTTCAGTTCAGTTCAGTTCTAGTTCAGTTCTAGTTCAGTTCTAGTTCAGTTCTAGTTCAGTTCTAGTTCAGTTCTAGTTCAGTTCTAGTTCAGTTCTAGTTCAGTTCTAGTTCAGTTCTAGTTCAGTTCTAGTTCAGTTCTAGTTCAGTTCTAGTTCAGTTCTAGTTCAGTTCTAGTTCAGTTCTAGTTCAGTTCTAGTTCAGTTCTAGTTCAGTTCTAGTTCAGTTCTAGTTCAGTTCTAGTTCAGTTCTAGTTCAGTTCTAGTTCAGTTCTAGTTCAGTTCTAGTTCAGTTCTAGTTCAGTTCTAGTTCAGTTCTAGTTCAGTTCTAGTTCAGTTCTAGTTCAGTTCTAGTTCAGTTCTAGTTCAGTTCTAGTTCAGTTCTAGTTCAGTTCTAGTTCAGTTCAAGTTCAGTTCAAGTTCAGTTCAAGTTCAGTTCTAGTTCAGTTCTAGTTCAGTTCTAGTTCAGTAGTTCTAGTTCAGTTCTAGTTCAGTTCTAGTTCAGTTCTAGTTCAGTTCTAGTTCAGTTCTAGTTCAGTTCTAGTTCAGTTCTAGTTCAGTTCTAGTTCAGTTCTAGTTCAGTTCTAGTTCAGTTCTAGTTCAGTTCTAGTTCAGTTCTAGTTCAGTTCTAGTTCAGTTCTAGTTCAGTTCTAGTTCAGTTCTAGTCAGTTCTAGTTCAGTTCTAGTTCAGTTCTAGTTCAGTTCTAGTTCAGTTCTAGTTCAGTTCTAGTTCAGTTCTAGTTCTAGTTCTAGTTCAGTTCTAGTTCTAGTTCAGTTCTAGTCTAGTTCAGTTCTAGTTCAGTTAGTCAGTTCTAGTTCAGTTCTAGTTCAGTTCTAGTTCAGTTCTAGTTCAGTTCTAGTCAGTTCTAGTTCAGTTCTAGTTCAGTTCTAGTTCAGTTCTAGTTCAGTTCTAGTTCAGTTCTAGTTCAGTTCTAGTTCAGTTCTAGTTCAGTTCTAGTTCAGTCTAGTTCAGTTCTAGTTCAGTTCTAGTTCAGTTCTAGTTCAGTTCTAGTTCAGTTCTAGTTCAGTTCTAGTTCAGTTCTAGTTCAGTTCTAGTTCAGTTCTAGTTCAGTTCTAGTTCAGTTCTAGTTCTAGTTCAGTTCTAGTTCAGTTCTAGTTCTAGTCCGTTCTAGTTCAGTTCTAGTTCAGTTCTAGTTCAGTTCTAGTTCAGTTCTAGTTCAGTTCTAGTTCAGTTCTAGTTCAGTTCTAGTTCAGTTCTAGTTCAGTTCTAGTTCAGTTCTAGTTCAGTTCTAGTTCAGTTCTAGTTCAGTTCTAGTTCAGTTCTAGTTCAGTTCTAGTTCAGTTCTAGTTCAGTTCTAGTTCAGTTTCTAGTTCAGTTCTAGTTCAGTTCTAGTTCAGTTCTAGTTCAGTTCTAGTTCAGTTCTAGTTCAGTTCTAGTTCAGTTCTAGTTCAGTTCTAGTTCAGTTCTAGTTCAGTTCTAGTTCAGTTCTAGTTCAGTTCTAGTTCAGTTCTAGTTCAGTTCTAGTTCAGTTCTAGTTCAGTTCTAGTTCAGTTCTAGTTCAGTTCTAGTTCAGTTCTAGTTCAGTTCTAGTTCAGTTCTAGTTCAGTTCTAGTTCAGTTCTAGTTCAGTTCTAGTTCAGTTCTAGTTCAGTTCTAGTTCAGTTCTAGTTCAGTTCTAGTTCAGTTCTAGTTCAGTTCTAGTCAGTTCTAGTTCAGTTCTAGTTCAGTTCTAGTTCAGTTCTAGTTCAGTTCTAGTTCAGTTCTAGTTCAGTTCTAGTTCAGTTCTAGTTCAGTTCTAGTTCAGTTCTAGTTCAGTTCTAGTTCAGTTCTAGTTCAGTTCTAGTTCAGTTCTAGTTCAGTTCTAGTTCAGTTCTAGTTCAGTTCTAGTTCAGTTCTAGTTCAGTTCTAGTTCAGTTCTAGTTCAGTTCTAGTTCAGTTCTAGTTCAGTTCTAGTTCAGTTCTAGTTCAGTTCTAGTTCAGTTCTAGTTCAGTTCTAGTTCAGTTCTAGTTCAGTTCTAGTTCAGTTCTAGTTCAGTTCTAGTTCAGTTCTAGTTCAGTTCTAGTTCAGTTCTAGTTCAGTTCTAGTTCAGTTCTAGTTCAGTTCTAGTTCAGTTCTAGTTCAGTTCTAGTTCAGTTCTAGTTCAGTTCTCGTTCAGTTCTAGTTCAGTTCTAGTTCAGTTCTAGTTCAGTTCTAGTTCAGTTCTATGTTCAGTTCTAGTTCAGTTCTAGTTCAGTTCTAGTTCAGTTCTAGTTCAGTTCTAGTTCAGTTCTAGTTCAGTTCTAGTTCAGTTCTAGTTCAGTTCTAGTTCAGTTCTAGTTCAGTTCTAGTTCAGTTCTAGTTCAGTTCTAGTTCAGTTCTAGTTCAGTTCTAGTTCAGTTCTAGTTCAGTTCTAGTTCAGTTCTAGTTCAGTTCTAGTTCAGTTCTAGTTCAGTTTAGTTCAGTTCTAGTTCAGTTCTAGTAGTTCGTTCTAGTTCAGTTCTTTCAGTTCTAGTTCAGTTCTAGTTCAGTTAGAGTTCATCGTATCTTCAGTTAGTTCAGCTGTAGTCAGTTCAGTAGTTAGTTTAGTTCAGTAGTTCAGTTCTAGTTCAGTTCTAGTTCAGTTCTAGTTCAGTTCTAGTTCAGTTCTAGTTCAGTTCTAGTTCAGTTCTAGTTCAGTTCTAGTTCAGTTCTAGTTCAGTTCTAGTTCAATAAAATTATAAACAAAAATATTAAACTTACGTGGCACATGATCCAAATTTATCTGGATATTCTGATATTAAATCATCATTAATACGATCCTTTAAGGGACCCAATATTATAACGGGTCTGGTGTAATTTATCGATAACCGTTGCACAGCCTCGTACGATAAGACGTTCTCTTCTGAAGCTGTAAAAGTATATGTGAAAAATGTTTTATGCAAAGGGAGCTAAAGGACATGCAAGCGTCTTATAAATGAAAAATAATAATGATATTTATTTATATATATATATATTTATATACTCTTTTATATATATATGTATATTTTTTGTGGTAAAATCTATAATACAATTCTAAAGCCAATAGGTTTTCTTTTGTAATGCCATCTTTGTTTAAAATGTAGCAAAAATATGAAGAGTTTTCTTTTACAATATATTTTTTTTATGAAAGTTTATGTTAGAGATTTATATATTAATTGAATTGAATTTGATTAATATTCTTGGCTTAATTAAAGGTTAATATTAAAGAAACAATTTGTAAATTAAAGAAAATGTTTGTTAACGAAAAATAACAACTAAAACAGAAGAGAAACTTGGTTAAATCATAAACAAAAATTCTAATCTAAAAGATTTTGCAGGCAAGTGTGTGTATAGAGGTGTGTTTTTTTTTTAATATAGAGATATAATTTTTGTTGGTTTTTTGTGTTAAAAGTTTTTAAACATTTATAATAATAAATATGTATATAAACGAGTAGATATGTATGTAGTTAATAAAATGCATTCAAGACATTTAATAATTTCTGTTAAGTGTACATTATAATGTTTGTTTTGTGTAAAAAAAAATAGACAAAATTTCATTTCCCAGTAATCCAAAAGAACGCATAGACACGACAGATAATAGATAGATTCACATAAACATTTCTACTGGCATACAAAAAGAGGACTACAAAAAATAACATTTAAATTATATTGAAAATAAACACAGAAGAATAAGAATTTATAAAAATAATAAAAATTTTAAAATATATATAAAATTAAAACAATAATTCTGTTTTATAAACATAGAATGAAGTAAAAAAATAACATTAATAAAAACATAATAAATATTAAAATTAATTTAAATAAATTATAACTTTATGTAAAAATTAACTTACATTTTCTTTTTTTAACAAAATAATATTTTTTAATAAATGTTTGTATTTAAAAAAAACAAACTCAGGCTACATATAAGTTGATAAATATAAATATTTTAATTTTGTTTATTTATTTATTTTTTTATGATTAATAAAGTTAATGTACACAACAACACATTGATTTTTGTAAAAGTTTTATTTAAAAAAAAAAATATTGTTTTATTATTAAGACCATGTATGGATGGATGTAGTTGGTGGCAAAACGATAAATTTTTAGGAAAGAGAAAATGTCTCTAAACGTTTAATTCCTTACTAGTTAGAAAAATAAACATAAAATAGGGGTGGCTGGGTCTAACACAATTTCCAATTAAAATTGAGAAAATGTATGGATGTTACACTTGAACTTAAATTCATAGAAGAAGAATACCGATCTACATTAATAAAATTTATTTAAAATATATTCCAAATTTTGATGCATAGTTTCAACAATTTCAATTGGAAATTATATTAAAATATAACCTCAAATAATCAAGCATAACCTATAAATAATAGAGATAACAATTTTCTAAATTTGCTAACACAATTTTTGAGACTACATAGATGAAGAAATGACGAAAACTTCTTTGACCTAGTGAAAAACAATGGACCAACTAACTGAATCAAAAAGTATCATAAAATTTACTTACATACATGCTGACAAATTAGTAGATTTCACCTGAAATAACTTGCACTGAAATATTTTAGAATTTCTATTTCAATACCAATTTTACTTTTATTCAAATTTATATTACCGACTTTTAAATCGTTAATATAGACATAATAAACCTCACAATTTAAACTGTAGAATAATTAAACCTAAAGGTTCTTGAAACCTATAAATTGTACAACCAATATAATCCTAGTTTTGTTGATGCAACCCTTAAATTTGATTAAATGACAAGAATAATGATTTGGCAGAGTATTGACTGTAATTAGTTAAGAAAAATAGTTAATATAACAGTTTTTATAACAATTCATACATATAAAAAAGTTTCATCATAAACAGAACGAACTGTTTTCATAAACTAAAGTTTATTCTAATATTTAAGAATAATTTCATAAATAGTATGAATTTTTTCATATTTATGTTCAATAATGTACTATTTATGAATATTACTTTCTGACTGAAAATGATTTGGGAAAAATGTCGTTTTCATTCATTCATACTATTTATTACAAAATTCATTCCATTTATGAACTATTTTTTCTAGGTACAGATGTTTTCAAAATGTATGGGAAATTTCTAAATTTAGCTTTTAAATAGCAAATAAGTGATGGATACACAGTTAAATAATTCAAATCACAAAATTTTCGATCATGATAAGTTTCCTCTTAAGTTCTAAATAAGTTGTGATACTCTAAATACTTTATAATGCCTTAAACATGGATAGGTTTAAAAGCAATATAAGTTTTAAATTTGTCCAATAATTGGCGTCGTAGTTTAAAACTAAACAGCAAATATTTGAGGATAATTAGTTCGTTATAATATGATCTGTTTCTATAAACAAGTTTTTATTGTTTTCAATTCTGAAATCAATATCGTTCTAGTTGAATGTGTAATTCTCTTCATAAAAAGTGAAGATCCAAAGAGGAGAAATCAATAGCAACAGGTCAATTCCCAAGGGGTTGCAACTCAGAAGATTTACCGAGTCGATTCCCTAAAGAAAGAAATATGAGAGACTCTGAGTTTGCCTATAAAACCCAGTCTAATAATAACTAATTCTCCTGATAAAACATAGTAGACAGCGAGGGCTAAGTCTCTCAATTTCTTCCAGTTTCTCATGGAACCTATTACTCAACAATTTCATCACATTCTGTATTCTAGGAGAGCGGAAAATTATATGTTCGAATGTTTCTAGTTCCTCTGTATCTTCGCATAACCTTCAATAGTCCGATATTTTACTTCCCCACTTACTAATAATGGCTTTAATATAGCAACATCAACATCCCTATCAGAATCATTCAACAGTGTCTATCTAGTCCTAAAAGTCGTTTTCCACATCGCTAGGATCTTTGCTTGGAAGACATTACATTCGTCAGGGAGTCTGAAGGACCTTTTTATATCGCTATCAATGATGTAGACACCAGACTAACGAAGACATATAGTCTTAGCAGATTTCTAGCCACCAGAATGGACAGAATGATGTCCAAGACCGCTTGTGCTGTACTGCTAATGACATCAGTACTGCCAAAAGAGTTACACCTTTGAGCTTTATTAAGCAAATTCCGTAAAACGTCTGGTCTACCAACAGATAATGATACCATAAGATAGAAAAGGCCTGACAACCGATGTGTAAATCCAACATGCCATATCTGTTAGCAGATCCAAATTCTTTTCTATAGAATTCTAGTAGGCAGTGAGTCCCTTTTTCATTCTTCCTGGAATATTTTCTTTCCAAGAAAACTTGCTATCATGGATTGTTCACTTATAGATAAACTTAGTTCGATTTCATGTAACTTTTGGCAGTCTGAAGTTGTCGACGTTATACCTTTTGGTAAATAATACCAGTGCCGTTTTTCCAGGATTCACGCCCAGTTCTTTTTCTTTCGCCCATAACAAGACTTTACCTAGTGCAGTCTCAATGATGTCACTGATCGTGGATAGAAGTTTTCCTTTGATCAATAACACCACATCATCTGTATAGGCAACGATCTTTCTACATTTAGATTCAAATAGACTTCTAATGCAATGAATCTTTAGGTTCGAGTTTATAATTCAGCTGCTAAGCATGCAGATTATCAACAGCACCGGAAAGTTCTGGTTCTTCTTTTTATCGAAATAATAAAGAAATATCTCGAACAGACTTCAGTAGCTATTCTACAAAAATTCTATACTAATATTTTAGTTCTACATCCTTCAGTTTCCAATAAAAAACATTATCCTTGGGGCCTGTAACCAAACAATTGCCTAACAATGAAATTCAATTCCTCTATTACATCTCTAATGGAAATTTCTATATCTAAAAGTTAAGATTTTTGGAAATTGAAAAAAAACTAAAATATATACGAAAATTTAGAAAAATAAAATTGAAATTGTTGTAATTAAACACAAAACCATAGTTTTCGTTACCTTTTTAAAATTCGGACACTGTAAATCTTACTTTTAGCATCACAACACTATTTAACTGCTTACATTTCCTGCAAGAAATCAACTAAAAGAAATCTCACTAGATCAAGAATAAACATATAGATATTTGGAAAAATTAGCAAGATAAAGCTCAACTAAAAGTAAAAAATTTTAGCAAAAACTGTTATATTAACTAAAATGAATAAGATTTTACAGCAATTACAACTGTTAACCTGAAATATATATATATATATATTTTTTTAGAGAAAAATATATCAAGTTAGTAATGGTGTAAAAGTGTTTTTGGTATTTGTGTGCAAAGAGTGACATTAAAAAAAAAAAAGAAAACGATTTTTTTTAAGGGAGTAAAAGACGTGACGTTGGAGGGAATTTAAAAAAGAAAATAAATAGGGAACTTACTAAACAGCTAAACATTCCTGTAGGGAAATATTTTTTGGTAGTAGTATGTTAACAACAAAGTTAATTAACTGGTAAATCAGATTTAATAAAATTTGTAGGGAATTTTTGGGGGGAAACAAAAAGGTAAACAAACTAACGTAACGATTTTCAACAATATTCATATAAAACAGCTGGAAACAAAGAAGAAACTCTTTCAACAAAGTTTTCATTTTGCAAACTATAATATTTCTACCAACAAGACACAACTACAAATTCAAAGAAAATTTTTACAAAAAAAAAAAAAATTAACTAAATTTAAGAAAGAAAAACAAAATAAACTCAAACCAAATAACACAAAATAAGCAACAAAGCTTTTTCAAAGCTCAAACAAACTTAAAATTTAAAAAAAAAATTAGAAAAATTTAATTAAAAATTAGTTTTAAGTGAAAGAAAAAAAACTACAAAAATATAGTAAAAACTACTACAGTTTTTTTCTGTAACAAAAATATTTTTTGAAAATTTGAAAACTGCATGACAAACAAAATGTTTTAAGTTTTTAAATTGTTTTTTTTTTTTTTAATTAAATACCAAACTAAATATAACGTTAATAAGGTTAAGTTTCTTTAAAAAAAAATAGTAGTTAACAGTTGTAGTAAGTAGTAGTTGTAAATAGACAATGGACTGTGATTAAATTTTAATTGTGATAAAAAAAATTTTGATTTTAATTATGAAATAAAATAAAACAAAAGTTTCCGGTTTCTTTTAACGGACTAAAACAATAAAAATTATTTGTTTTTCTTTTAATAGTAATTGATTTTTTTGTTTTTGTTTAAAGATAAAATACATCATTTGAAATGTTTTGAGTTTAATTATGCTTAATTGTTTTTAACATTACTTTTTTTTTTAAAAAAAATATTCATTTCAACATTTCTGTTTTTGTATTTTAAATGTTTTTAAATTTTCAATTTTTATTTTTTAGTTGCTGGACTTACGATAGTCAGCATCACTATTCTCCAGGTAGATAAGAGTTATTTGTTCCATATCAGGTAGTTCCACTCTATAGATGATTTCGTTGCCTTTTTTGCAAATCACACACACACATCACACATTTTTAACGGATCGGTAACGGGATTTATATAATATAGTTGCACGGTTGGTAGTAGTAGTAGTAGTAGTCAATAATAGTAGTAGTAGTAGTAGTAATATATTTGGTGTATATTTTTGGTAGTAGTAGTGATAATTAAAAGTGGTATAAGAAGCACAATTTGTAGTAGAAAAATCAATTTTAAGGTTATTTATTTAAATGGTGTTGGTTGGTTGATTGGTTTCAATTTAATAAAAAAAATATTATCGGAGTTTTGATATTTGATTGGCAATTAATAAATGGTAGAAGGTTGGTGTAGAAGTAGTTAAAAGTTTTTATTTTGTTGGATTATATGTTTGATTTTATAACAATTACAAGTTGATTGTTTGATAAATACAAGTAGTAGTAGTAGTAGGTAGGTAGTAGTAGTAGAAAAAAGTAGTAAAAAAGAGAATAAAGATAAAAAACAAATTCAAAAGAAAAAAAGAAAATCATCTATTATTGCCATACGTTGTTGATTTTTTATAGGAGATTTTTGGTTTGTATATTTAATTTAAATAAAAATTAAAAAATTATAAACAAAATCTAATAAAAACTTAAGAAAACTTCAAAGGATACAACAAAACGAAAACAAATGATAAGTCATAAAAAAACAAAGCTCAAAAAGGTTACAAAACTAAAAAAGAGACAAAATTTTTTTTGGATTTGGTGACCTGTTTGAACCAATTTCTTTTTTATTTGAAAATTTGACAATATTTCACACAACAACTACAAGCAGGGAAATGAGTTTGAAACAAGTTTGATTTGATGTTATGAATACAATCAATATCAATATCAATCATTCATCATAAATTTTGGTTATTGACTTAAATGACAATTGTTGCTTTTATTTTTGTTTTTTTGTTTTGAAACGATACGAATTTCGCTATGCCACACCTGCCATACAAGATCGTTTATTGGTAATAATTTGTTTGAATTTGCTTAATTTAGTACACAGAGAGAAAACATTGCAAGCTTTTTTGTTTTGTTTTTGTATATTTATGTATTATAATATATTTATAAGAAAAATATTTTACATAAGACATTTGCTATATAAGCAGAGTATTAAAAGAATTATTTCAGTTTTTCTAGGACAAAAAAAATTAGTTCTTTAGCTTAAATTATAAAACCTAAATTTGATTGCTTTAATTTGTTTCAGTGTTTTATACTATATGATTTGTTTTCAATTATATAGTTTTCTATAAACAAATAGTCTATTTATAATTTATCTTCTATTCAAAAGAATATAATTTAATTAAGAATTTATTTTTAATAAAAAAATTAATTCAATCTAATTTTAGTTAAAAAATTCCCAGCTAAAAAACTAATTATTTATTTTTATACTATTTCTACTATAGTTAAAACTTAAAGACATATTATTATAAAGAAAATTATTACAAATAGTAAAAATAGTATATGTATGTAATTATTTAATTCTTTTTAAAACTCTGTTTATAACACATTTTGTATGTATGAGTTGAGTTTGTTATATATTGAAATATAACAGTTTTTCTTTGAAAATTAAAAAAAAAGTGCTTTAAATCATAGAAATAAAAATAAAAGAGAGAAAGAGATATTCAAATCTGAAGTTCCTATTAACGATAAGACTTTTTTAAACTAATGAATGTATGTATATACCCAGTAATTGTATTATTAAAATTTTTGTAACGAAAAAATAAAACAAAAATCGTTAGAAAAGTTTAAATACACTCCTTTAATTCCTTTAAATTGTTATTTAAATTAAAAGATAATCTTCTGGTTAAGGCATTTCAATAAGGTAGCCATTTTGAAAGACTTGTCTGCAGATGATGCAGCTGTAGTGACTCTGAATACGGCCTTAAGCTGGGCTCAACTAAGAAGCCTGAATGATAACCCGACGAACCGAAATCTCAGTCGAGTTGTGGAACAACTCTCGCGTCATCGCCATTATTTTTTTAAGGAAGGTTAGGCTTGTGTTTGTTGCCCAGCTTTCGACAGATTTACGTCTCATTCGCACTACCATTAAACGCGTGCTTTCGTTTTTTCTAAAAGTGAGGTTATGTGTTTAACTGGTGAAGAACATTTACTGAGACCATTAAAACTAATAAAATTAATTCTGATGGAGACCAAATAATGCTTTTGATTCGGTGCTCCAACTTCCTATATGAAGGTATAGGTCGTTTGGAGGTGTGTCCCCGAACACACGTGTGATAACCTGCCAATGGAATGTTAAACCCTGGCCGTACATCATAAAGGAGATACCACGCAGATGATTGGATTAACAAGACACATAGATGCTGGGCGTTATGTAGGAGAAATGGGGCCTTAGTCCTTCTATGACACATTCGCTTTATAAAAAAGGGTGACAAGACTAATTCTAACTTGTGCTTTAATAATATAGTGAATTTCTTAGGACAAAAAGTATAATATCAACCTACTACAAGGAGTTCAGCGTACATGTTGCTTGGGTATTAGAGGTACCGTGAGCAATACATCAAACAAGGTTCTGGAACCGTTGCAGATATTCCACCCATTGAAATATATATGAAATGAGGCGGCACTAATAGCCGAACGGCTCTTAACTTTAGGCGAGCTGACCCTAGGTGATTGTACACGTGCCCGAGTCAGAGAATATGTCAGAAACTTTTATAACATTAATCCCATATAGAATGTCATGGTCAAGCGGATTGTTAGAGCTAAAACCCATAGGAATCCGTTGTAACACGGAAGACTTTATACGGGGGACAAAAAGGGACTCGGGTTCTATATGCAAGAGAGCTTTTAAAGGTTTTCGTCGAAATTAGATCCAAATACTTTCTAAAACGAGGACTTATAACCGCCTTTGGTCAGTTCGCATAAAGTCTCCATAAATGTATACTTGACACATTGCAAGGCTAAACACAAACATCAGACGTGCCCGATAGCATACCAGTCACTGAATATGTCGGAAATTTTGAAACACTAATCCCAGATATAATGTCATGGTCAAGAGGAACAATAGAGCAAATACCCATAGGAATCCGTTGCTACACGGATGGCTCTATACTGGGGGACAAAAAAAGGACTGAGGTTCTGTATTAAAGAAACAGAAATATACTACCGTCTACCAATCGCAATTAGGGCGTATTGGATTGTAAAAAAGCTTTTAAAGGGACGTATTGGATTGTAAGAAACTTTTAAAGGCTTTCGTCGAAATTAGATCTAAATATCTTGGGAGTGATATTATTCGGGATATAACATCCTTCACGAACTCTGATTGGAAAATTCTTAGGAATTATTACTCAGGCGAATAATAAAATAAAGTTCGAAATTGCATTATTTTAAAACTTATTGTGTATTTTCAAACTTTTCAAACGATTTTTGTTTTTAAAACGAATATTTTTTTTAGTAGATTCTTTTATCTAAAAAACAATAAATTTTATTTTTCAAAAATATTTCAAAATTTTAACTTGTTTTAGAAAATATTGAAAATCGTTAAAATATAGATTAGATCAGTCGAATAATATGTATGTATGTTGTTACGAACGAAACTGTTGACACTGGCACACATTAAATTATGATTGTTTTGGAAAATATGGTTCCAAAGTTTGTAGTAAGAATAGTAATATATTATGAATTGTTTAATATAAATATGAAAAAAAGCGTAACTATTTAAATATATTATTGTTTATAACTTATTAAATTGGGCTGAATATATGTAAATATATATGCAATTATATATGGGTATATATAAACCAATAATAATATTGTAATATATATGGTGATCATTTTGCTTTTTTTTTTTTTGTTATAATTATATATATTTTTTTGGGGGGATATTGTTTTTAAGGTTTTAAGGGGGAAAAAACAAATAAAAACCAAAAGCCAGATTAAAAACACATTAAATTTGTTAAAATAGTAATTGTTTTAAAAGGTTAAGGTACATAGGTATATAAGTAATATATAAGTATGTAGGTATGTAAGGTTAGGTATGTAATTATTATTATAATAGTAGTAGAATAGTAGTAGTAGAAGTAATAAATGTATATTTTTTTAATAATATGTTAAGTTAATAAATATATAATAATGTATAAAAAAAGGTAGGTATATAATATGTAAAAGAAATAAAAAAAAGAAAAATATAAATATAAATAATTAAAAGACTACATTGATAAAACATAAAAACATAAACTGATAAAATTACAGAAAAAATAAAACATAACACACTAATAAACAAATAAAATGTTTTGTTTTCTTTTTTCAATATATAGGAAAAATATATTATTACAGTACATTAAAATTATAAATAATAAAAATAATAAAATTAAAATAAAAACAGTATATGTAGCATTAAATTATAGTTTAATTGAAAAAAAAACAGTTATACTAGATTTGATTACATACCTCCTTCAGCATTGGCATCGTCTTGAGTGTAGCAAAGCATAAAAGCTAGAAATATTAAAGAATTGAGAGAGAAGAGAAAAAAACACAAAGAGTTGATTTGATTTGTTGTTTGGTTTTTTTGTTTGTTTGTCAAAAAAAAAGAGAAAGAAAGAAAGAAAGTGTATTCGAGAGAAAAGAAAAAGTAATAATAGTTTTACACAATTTTCAGAAATTTTCTCTATGATTTTTTAACAAATTTATAGCGATTTGATTTTTGCGTTACTTGAAAATTATTGGGAATTTGTTTCTAATTATCATTACTGCTAAACTACTTGCAGAAATACTGCTATTTAGTGTTGCAGAAGAAGTAACATGCTGAAACCAAAATCGTAAAGAATAAGTTGTCTTCTAATACTTTTATAATTCTTCTACAGAGTCACATAGTAACCCCTGTGACTAGAATAACGAAGTACTTCCAAAAGAATTGCATTATCACTGCTTCGAATGTAACATTAGTGCTTGTTTTAAACTTCTGTTGATGACCTTCAGAAGTAGTGAATTGAAATAGAAAAATAAGTTATATCTATCCTGTAATAAGCCTCTACTAAATTAATCGCTACAGATTCTATGTTTCGGTAATCCCATGTATTAAATTTAACTTTTATTTTGCTCTTTTATAGAGTAGCTAATAAACTAGTCTATGGATTAGTCTGTGAACTAATTGACTACCCTTTGAACTAGCCTATGTAATAGACTAATGGATAGTTGATTATCTTGTCAAAAAACTATTTTATTGACTAGTCTATGGATTAGTCTATTGACTAGAAAATGGATTATATAGAATAAATTAAACAACTGATTAGTTTATGGACAAGTCTATTAACTGGTCTATGGACTACTAGCCTTTTGACTACTCAATTCACTACTCTTTGGACTAGTTAATATGGGTTTTAAGCTCATCGTCCCGCTGACGCAGCATTACTTGAGACCAAAGTTGATCCCTTTGTAAAAATACTTGTAAGAAAAAGATAAATAGTAATAGAGTAAAGTGAAATATAAGGGACTGAACGAAACTAGGAATATGTCGTTTAAGTCCCGCCTAGTAGGAATCTGAAGTTCACACCCATTTTGATAGATACACAAATGAAAAGAGTTGTTCCAATTAAACATTTGATAGATAGATTGTTGAAGTAGGTTGGCCCTAGAGTTTAGTTTCTAGACGTTGCTGGGGCTGAACAGTTACAGACAATGTGGACTACCGTAATGAGTGATAACAGTGATAGTAGATTACCTAACGGTAGTAGTTCTACGTGGGTCCATATAAGGCCACAACGCTGTAGCGATGAAGCAAGTGTACTGACTCGGCCAACTGTCTTGAGCATTGAAATAACAGATGTCTATTAACACTCTTTTTATTGCGGTAGTGGAACTCCACAGAACTGGTTTTCAGAGCACTTAGCATGGTTCCAGCTCTTGCCATATTAATCTATTAATCGGTTAACTAGTCTATGGATTATTTAGTAATAGTTTATAATATAAAAAATACCTAGTATCACTTATGGATTCTGAATTCTGTGCGGTTCCTGATCTAATCTATTTTCTAAGAAGATATACAAGATAATTGGAAGTAAGTTTTGGTATGTAGTCTGGCAATATAGCAAAACTACTGGAAGCTTAATACTTTAAAATAAGCAAATAAGTATTTTTATTTCCAAAATATCCTAAAACACCCCAAAAAAAAAACTACATTAACGCAAAAAATAAAATCCTTAAAAAATATAAAAAACAAATCATAGAAAAATTCCTGAAAATTGTGTAAAAAGAATTTAAAGAAAAATAGTAAAAAAAGAAATTTAATGATTGAAAATGTTTTTTTACGATAAAATATGAACAAACGATTTGGCGCACGAACGAGAGACTGAAAACTGATTGATCTTGTTTAAATTAAGTAAGCAGACTACAAAGGGTAGTTTAATAAATATGTATAAAGACTGAGAGTAATAGAGACAGAGAGCTGTTTTGCTATTTGTTTAAGGAATAGATGCTTTGCTTTTTGGGTTCTTTCAAACTTTCATTCTAAACTTGCAATGATATTTTTGTATTTTGTTTTTTCTAAAAACTAATTATATCATTAGCATTATATATAATTATATTCAAATTTATGTTTAACTAAAAAAAACTTAAAATTTCACAAAAAAAAAAAATAATTAAAAATAAAGTAAAGAAAAAAAAAATAATTGCAAAATAAGAAAATATGAAAGAAATTTAAAAAGAAATCTTTTGTTTTATGTTGGTGACTGTAAAAGTTAGAAAATACTTAAATATATACTAACACATTACATCAGTTTTATATTAATATTCATATTAAGCCACAAATCTAAAACTATTACTAAATTAAAACCATTTATGTTCTATGTAGTTCAATATAAATTATGAAATATTAACAGTAATGTTTTAGCATACATTTTTTGTATTCAAATCTTAAAGTGAGATATTGAAAATTTGAAGTGTTCTGTAGAGACGATACCAGCCATTTAATTAAACGATTACCTTCTTAAAAATTAGAAAACAATTTGTATTTAAAAATATTAGAAAACCACCTAAAATATTTAAATTTAAATTAGTTTTAATTTAGAATCTTATTAAAACAATTAGCCCTAAAACCGTTATGTACTGTTGTTATTGTTAACAAATTACTTTTAGTTTAATAGAAAATTATACATATTTACATTTATATTATAATATTGTACATTTACCATTATTATTTGTTTGCAATTTAAGAAAATAGATTAGGTTTTCTTGTAATTAAAACATTTAGATAAGACTTTTTAGTTTATTTTGATGATAATTTACCCTAAATTTCTCTAAATGTTTAACAATATGTTGTGTTTTTTAAATAAGAAAATGACTCCTGGAATATTCACGAAAAACGTATAATTTTAAAATTTTTATTATTTTTTAATAGAATTACTTTTTTGATTTGTATAAAAATTTATTAAACATTTTTTATCATATAGACATTACTCATAAGTTATTCCTGGAATATTCGCGAAAAAATTTAGTTTTAATATTTTAATTTTTTTTAATTGTATAAAAATATATTGAATATTTCTTTTATTTTATAGATATTTATCATACGTTTAGGGACTTAAAAATTATTCCCGGAATATTGGCAAAAAAATATATAATTTTTAAATTAGTATTATAATTTTTTTTCAATAAATTACTATTTTTATTCTTTTATCTTATAGATATTCTTTTATCATATAGATATTTCTTATAAAAATCCTGGAATATTATCGAGAAAAGTCGTATTTTAACAATTTTATTGTTTATTTAAGTGAAATGTCTATTTTTGAAATGTATATATTAAGTTTATAAATATGTTGTTTTAATTAAAAATGTTTTCTCATATTCCTGGAATATTCGCGAAAAAAGTATACTGTTCAAATTTTATTTATTTGTTAAAATAAAATTACTATTTAAAATAATATAAGCAAATATTGAATAATTTATTTTATCATATAAATATTTCTTATAAAAATATTCCTGGAATATTCGCGAAAAAAAGTCGTATTTTAAAATTTTTATTGTTTTTTAAGAGAAATATCTAGTTTTAAAATCTTTATATACTTTCTAGTTTATTTTGAGGGTAAATTTCTCTAAATGTTTAAAAATATGTTGTTTTATTTAAAAATATGAAAATGATTCCAGGAATATTCGCGAAAAACGTCGTATTTCAAAATTTTTATTATTTTTTAAAGTGAAATGTCTAGTTTTGAAATGTATAAGTAGTTATTAAAAATTTTCTTTTATCATTCGTTTGGAGTCTTAACTACTTTCATGATCGTTCTAAATTTAGATGCTGTTTGCTGGAAATTAAAACTCTTTTTGCCTTTAATCTAATCTATAAACTAGTGAATAATCTGTAGACTAGTTAATATAGATGTTTCTGGAAAGAAAATTGCTTTTCTGTTCTATATCCTGCAGACAAACAGTTTGAGCTACGCGGAACTTGGAATAAGAATATCTTTGTAATTAATAAATACCTTTTTCTATAGTCTAGTTTCTAGTCTAGTCTATAGTCTAGTCTATAGTCTAGTCTATAGTCTAGTCTATAGTCTAGTCTATAGTCTAGTCTATAGTCTAGTCTATAGTCTAGTCTATAGTCTAGTCTATAGTCTAGTCTATAGTCTAGTCTATAGTCTAGTCTATAGTCTAGTCTATAGTCTAGTCTAGTCTATAGTCTAGTCTATAGTCTAGTCTATAGTCTAGTCTATAGTCTAGTCTATAGTCTAGTCTATAGTCTAGTCTATAGTCTAGTCTATAGTCTAGTCTATAGTCTAGTCTATAGTCTAGTCTATAGTGTAGTCTATAGTCTAGTCTATAGTCTAGTCTATAGTGTAGTCTATAGTCTAGTCTATAGTGTAGTCTATAGTCTAGTCTATAGTCTAGTCTAGTCTATAGTCGAGTCTATAGTCGAGTCTATAGTCTAGTCTATAGTCGAGTCTATAGTCTATAGTGTAGTCTATAGTCCAGTCTATAGTCTAGTCTATAGTTTAGTCTATAGTCTATACCTTTTTCTCCTGTTACTTTACTTTTGCAAACAAAATTTCTTTTGCTACATTAATTTAAATTTGTTTCGGAAGATTTAAAACCTATATAGCAAAACCTTTTCCAATTTTCTTAAATTAAAAATAATAATGGTTCTTTTTGTACCAACGTCTTGATTACACATATATTTTTTTATTATATATAGTAGAATTATAGATAAGAAGAAAAAATATACATAATTGAACAAACTTACGCTGTGGTTCATTGGAATCATTGTTGTTTAAATTATTAACATCTAGCTCACTATTACTGGCTGCAATTCCATTAGCTTTAGATACATAACACATTTTGTATCGTTTATCAATTCAATATTTGTTTGTGTGTTTGATAGATCATTTATCCAAAATAAAATAAACATGTTTTGTATGTAAAAAAAACAACCCCACAGTAATTAGGCAGTAGAGTACAATGTTTACAAAATTAAATTACATAATATAGTTTTTGGTTTTTTTTAAATTTTTTTGGGTTTAAAATGATGACCATAACACAGTAGAAGGTTTGATATTTATATAGTTAAAACCAACAAATTAAAACAGGACAATAGTACACATGAGGTCGAGGTCGAGTGATGGACGTAGTGTTCAAGATATTAAGTGTTGTTTAAGTAGAAGGAGCAGTAGTGGTGGTGGTGTTGTTTTTTTTTAATTTGACATCATTATGATAAAAATGGCATGAATTTGTTTACAGGAGGACATTTGTGTGGACAATAGACAATTGTAGTTGAAATAAAACAAAAATAAAAAAATGTATTAAATTAAAAGCGTAAAAAAATTATTACTTAAAGCCATAATTAAATAAAATAAAACATAAATTAATGAAAACATTTAATAAAGGACTGTTTTTCTTTGTAACAAAATTTACATTATTGTTTAAGTAAAAAAAAACACACTGGAAAATCTTATTGATTGATTACTCATCATTGGTAGAAGAGGAAAAGTGCAAAAAAATTAATTAACAATTTTAAAAATAATGGGTCAGCTGGTGCACGTTTTGTTTAAGGTTTGTTTAGAATTTGTTTAAAAGGACTTTTTGTAAATGTAATTATTTGTTTGGAATTATAATTATAATTTTTGGTGTTTGCTTTAACTGCTTTCCATTTTAAATAAAATGTTGTTTACCTTATTTATAAATACATAAGTCACTTATTGATTATTTTTACTTTAAAAAATATCACAAATGAAATATATTAATAAAACTACTTACGCTCTTGATCACTTCCATCTTCATTGCGCTCATCGCGACTCTTCATAAAAGGAAATTTGCGTGAAAAAGTAAAGTTTTTCTTTTTTCTATCAAGTGTTGATTGCTGGGAATAGTAAAAAAACAATAAAAATAAATAATAATTTAATTATATTTCTTTCTACACACAAAACTCACCTTATCCATATTATTATTTGCACTAGCTGATTGACCTTGAAATTTAACACTACGATCTCGCGCACGCATTTTACGTTCCCATCGACGTTTCGATGGTACAATACCAATTTGTTCATCCTCATTATCGCCCAAGACACGACGTGCCTGCCACCATTCATCATCCGAGGCATTTGTTACATGCAAAATATCACCATGTCTAAATGGTAGACCTCGCGAGGGCAGACCATCATCACGATTTGGATCATAATCGAAGAGGGCCCGTACATATAATGAACGTTTTTGTGTTGTACGCAATAGAGTGCCAGTACTGCCGGCCGTGAGAGCAGCTTGTTGCTTAAGCTCTTGTATGCGTGCCTCAAAACGATTATATTCTTCGGGTCTATATTGGGCAACTAAGGTAACCACACCGCCAGATTTCTAAAAGTGTTTGTTTTTATTTTGTTAGAATTTGTATATATTTTCCTCTTTAATTTGTTTACCTTTAAGGCCTGGGCAGCTTCTTCATGTGTGGCACTTCTTAAATCGATATCATTACAACTTAATAACTGATCTCCTCTTTTTAATTCACCACCCAAATCGGCTGGTCCACCCGCCAATATAAAGGAGACATAAATACCTTGACCATCTTCGCCGCCTACAATATTAAAACCTAAACCTTGTGGTCCTTTTTGTATGGTGATTGTTCGTGATTCTCTAAAAACGCAGAATTTTTTTTTTATAAAATTAGTTAAGAATTAAGAAGTTATTCAGTTTTTTTTTGTTAAAATTTTACACCATTTCCAAATAAGTTTATGTTATTTTTATTATCTTGTTCGATATCGAAAGTAAACATCTAAAGATCAAATTTACTCGATCATTACCATTACTAAAAGTATAAAATGGCGGTCAAATTTCAAATTTCGTATCAAAATAGAAAATTACTATAAATTTTAGTCGAATAGATTCTTCACAGAGAATTTCATTTGAATATCGCTCAAAATTTGATACGAATTTTACTAAAAATGTCTTTATAATTTCACAAAAATTTCATTCAAATTTCATACTTTATTTTTCATTGAAATTTAAATTTTTATTAACGTATAAAATTTTCATTCAAAATTTAAACCAAGAGTTCCAAATTTCACCAAAAATCAAGTGTTTCGCTAAAAATTTAAAACTTCATCAAAAATAAAATTTTTCAGGAAAAATTTTAATTTTCACAAAAAATTTAAAATTCTACCAAAAAATAATAGTTTCGCTATAAATTCAGAATTTCATCAGAAATTAACATTTTCACTAAAAATTAGATTTTTTTTGCGAAGACTTAAATTTTCACAAAAAGTTCAAAATTTCACCAAAATTCAAATTTTCACTAAAAATTGAAATTTTCGCCAAAAATTTTAACTTTCACAAAAAAGTTCAAAATTTCACTAAAACTAAATATTCACCAAAAACTAAAATTTTTGCTAAAAATTCAATATTTCACTAAAATTTTAAATTTTCGCTAAAAATGTAAACTTCCACAAAAAAAATTATTATAAAATTTACTAAAAATTTAAACTTTCACCAAAAGTTAAGCGTTTCGCTAAAAATTCAAAATTTTACCAAAAATTAAATTTTTTATCAAAAATTTTAATGTTCACAAAAAATTCAAAATTTCACCGAAAATTAAAAGTTTCGCTAAAAATTCAAAATTTTCCCAAAAATTTTAATTTTTAAAGTTATAATATTTCACTGAAAGCTCTAATTTTCTCCAAAAACGTTATTCTTCTTCACCTTTAAGCGTTTCGCTAAAAATTAAAAATTTCACCAAAAATTAGATTTTTTAGCAAAAATTTTTAATTTTCACAAAAAATTCAAAATTTCACCGAAAATTAAAAGTTTCGCTAAAAATTCAAAATTTTCCCAAAAATTTTAATTTTTAAAGTTATAATATTTCACTGAAAGCTCTAATTTTCTCCAAAAACGTTATTCTTCACTTTTACTTAAAATTCACCAAAAATTTAAATTTTCACTAAAAATTTCTAAATTTAACCAAAAGTTTAAATTATTAATTTACATTTAAATTTCTCAATTTCACTAAAGGGTTCTAATATTCCCCAAAAAAAAAATTAAATTTCACCAAAAAAACAAAATTTAAAATATTCATTAAAAATTAAAGTTTTTATTAAAAATTACAAATTTCACGAAATAATCAACAAAAATTTCAATTTTTGCTTAAAATTAAAAAAAACTTGTTTTCAAATCAAAATTTTTCCAAATAAAATTTTCAGTTAAAATTAAAAAATTTACCAAAATTTCAAATTGTCAATAAAAATTCAAATTTTACTAAATTTTACATTTTATTTATAGCAAAAGAATTAAAAATCATATTAGATAGCTTCTCATAATAGCTCTTCTGTTCTGTAAACAGTTTGCTGTTCTTTTAAATTGCAAAAACATTTGAATTTCATTTTTATAATAATTCTTTTTTTTTCAAAATTTACATAAAATTTATTTGTGAAATGGTGTAGGCTTAAAACAACAACAATTTAATAATAATAATAATTTCTTTTTTTTTATAATAATAATAATAAAAATAAACACATCACTTTTCAGTATTTTCATAACGATCACGTCGTAAATTATTCACCACCAGTAGTCGAGTATTTACAAAACGTGTATCGTCGTCGTGGTATGGTATACGTTGTTGTTGCTGTTGTTTCTCTTGCTGTTGCTGCTGCTTTTCATCTACTATTGTCCATAATGAAGGTTTACGTAAATTCGCAATACGTTCATCTAAATTTAGTAATTGCAATTGTAGACAACTCATTTTTTTCGTTTTTTTTTTTTTTTTTTTGTTATTTGTAATTGACAATATACAAATTACAAAAACAATACAAATAATATTCAATTAAAAGTTTATATTAAACAAAAGCAAAATAGCAACAAACAACAATAACAACAAAACGTTTATATTATGCGTCTCAGGTGTCGTGATTAATTCATAAAAGGAATTTCTTTGATTATTTGCCAAAACATTGACTTTTTTTCAAATTTTATTTTATTCGATTTCACGTATATAACTGAATAAGGTGGGTTGACGATGATGACGTTTTATACGTATTTTGTCACTGTACTTGCAATGCGCGCACAGTTTAATTACGAGTGAAGTGTTTATTATCTAAGGTTCAGTTAATGACTAACTTAATACTGCAGAAATTTAATTTTGGAAAGCATCATATTTAATTTGCAAAACAGTAAAATATTTACATATTGTTTAATTTCCCTTTAACAGATGTTTTATATTGTCGTTTTGGCATTTTAGAGGAGCTGCCACTGTATGCGGTTAACTTGACTAAGCATATCTTTAAATTGTTTTTATCTTTCTTATCAAAATAATATCTGAAATATTTATTTTTAAAACTTTAGGCAAAATATGATTAAATGAACCATTAGGAAATAGTAGTTAAGAATTATAAAGTTTTAAAAGGGAGTGAAATATTTTATGAATGAATATTTAAAGTTTTAGAATGTAGGGAAAACTGTGAACTAGTAACAACCACACCCATTCGCTAAAAACAAATTTCCCCAGACGTGCTTGTACAACAAAGTGCAGGTGACACCACTTGTCTAGTTCTATTTAGCAAAACTTTAGTTAATATTAATCTATCAATAAGTGACAATATAAATTTTGTTATTCTATCAATATGTTTGACAGTTTCTTTGTCAATCAATCTAGAGATTGTGGTATAACAACTAGAATTATTCCAAATAACTGTCAATAAGCAGGTGTCTTCAAATTTGTTTCAAGTAAAAGAAGTACAAGGTATATTCGTCCCTTCCCAGACAAAGTTTATATTGAAATATCGTCTAACATTATAATTATTTTTATATAATTTCTCTAAACTTACCTTGTTATATCCTCAGTGCTAACAGCCCTTGGAGTGCCTGGCGGCACGGCAGCCAAAACATTTGATGAGGCATACCTAGATGCTGGTTGTTCTATAATTTGATATTTTGTTTTTGTTTTTTTGTTTGTTTGCACCAAATCAAAATAAAGCGTATAATATAGAAAAAAATGCCCAAACAACAAATATTGGTTGGGAGAGGAAATACGAAAAATACAAAATTGTTTTTATTAGTGTGATTAAAGCAGAGGTTCATTTGTTTTATATATTTTTTTTGTTAATAGTTGTAGTTGTTTTTAAGAGGTTATTTTCTTTGTTTTTTTTTTTTTTTGGTTCTAAAGCCAGTTGTTGTGGTAGTAGGACAATAATACATAGTTTTTTTTTTAATAAACATTTTTTGGAATTTGTTTGTAGACAATTTTTTTTTGTAAAAAAAATCACAGTAAAAGGAATGTAATATAAGGAAAATATATATAAAAAAATAACCAAAATTAAATAAGAAAAAAAAACACACCACTCTTGTATGCAGCAGCAGCACCAGTAGACATGCAAACACACAAATCATTACAGTAAAAACTCTTTAAGTTAAAATTTCCAAAAAAAAAAAATAAATAAATAAATAATTTAATCAAAGAACTAAATCATAGTCCATAAAACTTAAAACGTGCAAAACAATCACAAAACAAATTTTGTTGGAAAACAAGGTTTTTCTTTTCACTTTCCATAATAATGTCCTTTAAACATGCAAATTATGTGTTGTTTTTTTTTTATAATAGAAAATAAAGGTAACAAAATTGTTTTTCATATTTTTGTTTAAAACTGAGCAGTGAAATATTATTAAAATGAAAAAAAACTATACTACTGTAACAACTAAAAATGTCTGATTTGTTTTGATAATTACACATTAAATCCACAAGCATACAAAAGTGTAGCAAAATTTTTGTTAATTTTTTTTTTTAAATATTTGGAATGATTGAATAAAAGTTATGAAGTTTGGTTTGGTTCAGTTTTTTTTCTTTTCTTGCTTGAGCAATGGTGGGGGGAGTTAAAGTTTGGTTTCTTTTTTTTCGTTTTCAAATTCAACTTAAAGAAAAATTCGAAAATTA
Source organism: Lucilia sericata (assembly GCF_015586225.1). Lineage (NCBI taxonomy): Eukaryota > Metazoa > Arthropoda > Insecta > Diptera > Calliphoridae > Lucilia > Lucilia sericata. The sequence continues at coordinate 216,705 of NW_023994425.1, read as the reverse complement.
TTTAGAAAAGAAATGAAATAAGTAAAAAGGAAACTCAAAACTAAAGGAAAAATCATAAGAAAAAAATAAAGTTAAAAAAATAAAAATGGAAAAAAAGCTTACGAGGCAAAGGTGACTGGGATCTAGATGTAGATGTGGGAATAATTTCAGCTACAGCTGGGGAAGATGCATGGTGCTGATTATTGCTATTATTAGTAATTGTAGCTGTTGTTGGTGGTTGCATAGCATTTGTATTGTTGTTGTTGTTGATGTTGTTGGTGGTAGTTGTGTATGGTGTGGTGGAAGATGAACGAGCAAAATCAACAACAGTTTGTCCTATAGTATTTATCGCACCTGTTGAATGCGAATTCACTTGATTGAAATGATGTCCCGATGTAGAAATAATATGACCCGATTTGCCTACAACCAATGTTACTTTATCGACAACGGATTTTAAAGTGGCAACGGCTTCTTCGTGTGTAACATTTTCCAGATTTTTATCGACCTATAAAAGGAAAATTAATTAAAAAAAATAAGTAAAAACGAACTCGAACTGAATTAGAACTGAACTAGAACTGAACTAGAACTGAACTAGAACTGAACTAGAACTGAACTAGAACTGAACTAGAACTGAACTAGAACTGAACTAGAACTGAACTAGAACTGAACTAGAACTGAACTAGAACTGAACTAGAACTGAACTAGAACTGAACTAGAACTGAACTAGAACTGAACTAGAACTGAACTAGAACTGAACTAGAACTGAACTAGAACTGAACTAGAACTGAACTAGAACTGAACTAGAACTGAACTAGAACTAGAACTGAACTAGAACTGAACTAGAACTAGAACTGAACTAGAACTGAACTAGAACTAGAACTGAACTAGAACTGAACTAGAACTGAACTAGAACTGAACTAGAACTGAACTAGAACTGAACTAGAACTGAACTAGAACTGAACTAGAACTGAACTAGAACTGAACTAGAACTGAACTAGAACTGAACTAGAACTGAACTAGAACTGAACTAGAACTGAACTAGAACTGAACTAGAACTGAACTAGAACTGAACTAGAACTGAACTAGAACTGAACTAGAACTGAACTGAACTAGAACTGAACTAGAACTGAACTAGAACTGAACTAGAACTGAACTAGAACTGAACTAGAACTGAACTAGAACTGAACTAGAACTGAACTAGAACTGAACTAGAACTGAACTGAACTAGAACTGAACTAGAACTGAACTAGAACTGAACTAGAACTGAACTAGAACTGAACTAGAACTGAACTAGAACTGAACTAGAACTGAACTAGAAACTGAACTAGAACTGAACTAGAACTGAACTAGAACTGAACTAGAACTGAACTAGAACTGAACTAGAACTGAACTAGAACTGAACTGGAACTAACTAAAAATTTCCCTATCTTTGTTCAGTTGTAGCACAATTCTACTTCAGTTCTTTTAATTTATTGAGGAGAACAAAATATTCCGTTGATTCTACTCACCCCATTAGCCTTAACAGCTATAAGCTTATCACCAATTGATAAACGACCATCGACAGCAGCAGCACCACCATCCATTATTTTGGTAACATAAATACCATTATCGCCAGGTATATGCTGATTACCAATACCGCCGGCTATAGAAAAGCCCAAACCTTTTCCACCCTTTACCAAATCAATTTCGATTACTTTAGGTCCCGCATCGCCTGACTGTATCGCAGACATCTTAGAGCTAATACCATCAACAGCGCCTGCGCCACTACCACCACCACCTCCAGTGCGTTTTCTTTTCACATGTAACTTAACAATATTGCCGGCTTTTTTTAAGGCATCCACTGCCGAGGCATGAGGTACATCGACCACAGAGACATCATTGACCGAAACAATAATATCGTTGACACTTAAACGACCATCGGCTGCAGCAGCACCGCCCGGTATTAATTTGGTAATATAGATGGAGGAATCGTTACCAACATGAGGATTGTCTGTGCCACCGGCAATGGAAAAACCTAAACCAGAATTACCACGTTCTAAAGTAATATCTTCATATTGCCAGCTTTCGTCACCATTAACCTGTAAAGTAATGGAAAAGTAAACATTAATAACTGAAGGAAACAAAATTTTATTTTATTAAGCTGTAGCTGATGGACAAAATGTTGTATTTTAATCTTGAGTATAAATTTTTAATTAATTTTATTACAATTGCTGCAATGTTTTGTTTAAAGGACAAACCACAAATGATTAACGATGCGTTTTTTTTAATGAAAACATTGACATACACATAAAAACCATTTAACCTCTTCTATTTGAATAATTTTCTTACCTTATTCGAAGAAGCCCGATGAGCCTAGAAATATTTAAAATAAAACAAAAAAATAATAACAAATTATGTAAGTTAAACATAAAAATGAGAAAAAATGCCGATTTTTAGAGTTACTTAAATTTGGAGGATTATAGTTTTAAGGTTCAAATTTAGTACCGAAAGGAAATTTGTTTAATTGAGATATTAAGGGTTCTCCTGGGGAGCAATACAAATAATATTTTTCGCATTAGTATTCAATTTTAGATGTATCTTAACAAATTTGGTAATAATTTCAATAAATTTTCTAAAAAGAGGAAGAATCTTCTTTAAACTATCGTTATAACCAGTTCCAAGTTTTCTGCTCAAGACTCTGAGGTGTATGATAACCATACCCTCTTTGCAAATTTTGAAAATCTTAAAAAAAACAAAATTTTTCACCTACATATTTGCCAATGCATTAATTGATGTGAATTTTGTATTTAGCGATAAGCAAAAAACCCGAAACTAAATACATAAATGAATAACACAACAATAATTTAAACGCCCACTTGATAATAAAAAAATAAAAAGAAAATAAAACAAAAACAATAAACAACATAAACAAAAATATCGCATAAACTATACAATGGGCACGAGTACGAAAGAGTATGTTTAGTCATACAACATTGTTGCACAGACCTTAAAAAGATCAAAAATAGTATGAGGTCAAGAAATTCTTATTTGCGTTTTTTTTTTTATATTTTCCATCTATTAATGTAACAACATACAAGTATAGAGAAACGTTAAGAACGCACACATTACAATAATGTGATAAATTAAAAAAAAAAAAAAAAGAAAAAACTACTAAGATCGCAACGTAATGTGAAAAAAGGCAAGAAGTAATATACAAAACCAAATGAAATATAAAATTATTAATATAGAAAGAACTATGAATATGCTACAATGGAATTCCCTTTGAATGACTGCTACAAAGCAAGTAGAACAGCCGAATAGAGTTGCTAAGTGGAAAAACGCATTAATATTTAAAAAAGAGGGATTTTAAATTTTAAGTGGAATCTGTTGGAAAATATGATTTAAAGAGTCAAATTGTGTTCTAAAAAGAGGAATTATTTGTTATAAAAATAGACTATTGTTTTACAATTTAAAAGTAGAAAACACTTAAGAAGGGGACAGAGTGAACTGAAAGAAAGGCAACATCAGCTGAATAGTGTAATAAAAGCCTAAAACCTAAAATATCCCAAAAAAAATTCCGTTTAATTCTGATGACAAAGAGCTTCCGTTTAGGTAAATTAAGCATAATATTAACATGAATATCATAGAGTTTTTTGCGAATATTTCGAATTATTAAAACAATGAATCAGCAATAATGTTTTATTGATTTAGGTAATTTATTTTATAGATATCGTGTAAGATATACAAGAATTCCAAGAAAAAATGATAATAAATATTAAAAAAGGTTTGTTTAGGGTCTTATTAATAATCATCCTACAACATTGACGTCCTCTCTTTAACATTTCTGTATCAATTCCTTCTTGTATAACATTTATTTTTTACTTAAGAGTCTCTTGTTTCTATTCTCCCTCTAACTTATTTTAGTCTTTTAAATTGTAAATGTACTTTTAGATAAATATCTGTTTTTCTTTTTGATTGTCTTAAATTTGTCATGTTAAGATTTTGTTTGAAATATTTACAGAAGCAAAAGAACAAGAAAACACGTGAATGTTAAATATTTGGCTTAGATCCATTAAAATTGTTGCACAGCGTCATAGTAACATTTGGTCTTTAATTGTTCTGTTTTTTTTTCTAAGATTTAACATATGAACAAAGCATTTTTGACTCGTGAACGTAAACTAAATGACATTTTATTGAAATTATGTAAAACGAAATTGATTTTTTTATCTTACGACTTTTTTGAAAAAAATTTTGAACGAATGAAAAATCTGTTGAAAGTAATGACTTTCTTCAGTTTGGTAAATAAATAACATTAGCGAATTACACTTTTAATCAATTAAAGTTTTTCTTAATAAACAGTTGGCTTTTCTAAACAGTATTCAAAGTGTTGCAAAATGCATAATTTCTAGCTCTAGCCCTATACACAAGACCAGAATTACTATAACATTAAGAAGTTTAATAAATAAACCTTTTTTATTAAAAATAACTGGAAGAAGGTATTATTTTCATGATTAGTACTAGAACACAAGCATTAGACTCATACTTCTTCTGAAAAAGCATTTTAACTGAAATCAAAACATTTGTTATTTATTTGATAGGTCCAGAATGGCTGAAAGAATGGGATATTGTTGGAGCATTTTTCTGACAAATTTTGTCCATGAAACCACTTTAGGCTTAAATCAAGATCTCAAATCCAGTTAATATTTTTTATTCTGAATAAGAATATCTGATCTTCATAGTCAATTAAAATATCAGGAACACATGCATTAATTCCACTGCTAGTTCTTAAACGAATCATATTAGAACTGAACTAGAATTGAACTAGAACTGATCTAGAACTGAACTAGAACTGAACTAGAACGGAACTAGAACTGAACTAGAACTGAACTAGAACTGAACTAGAACTGAACTAGAACTGAACTAGAACTGAACTAGAACTGAACTAGAACTGAACTAGAACTGAACTAGAACTGAACTAGAACTGACTAGAACTGAACTAGAACTGAACTAGAACTGAACTGGAACTGAACTAGAACTGAACTAGAACTGAACTAGAACTGAACTAGAACTGAACTAGAACTGAACTAGAACTGAACTAGAACTGAACTAGAACTGAAACTAGAACTGAACTAGAACTGAACTAGAACTGAACTAGAACTGAACTAGAACTGAACTAGAACTGAACTAGAACTGGAACTAGAACTGAACTAGAACTGAACTAGAACTGACTAGAACTGAACTAGAACTGAACTAGAACTGAACTAGAACTGGACTAGAACTGAAACTAGAACTGAACTAGAACTGAACTAGAACTGAACTAGAACTGAACTAGAACTGAACTAGAACTGAACTAGAACTGAACTAGAACTGAACTAGAACTGAACTAGAACGAACTAGAACTGAACTAGAACTGAACTAGAACTGAACTAGAACTGAACTAGAACTGAACTAGAACTGAACTAGAACTGAACTAGAACTGAACTAGAACTGAACTAGAACTGAACTAGAACTGAACTAGAACTGAACTAGAACTGAACTAGAACTGAACTAGAACTGAACTAGAACTGAACTAGAACTGAAACTAGAACTGAACTAGAACTGAACTAGAACTGAACTAGAACTGAACTAGAAACTGAACTAGAACTGAACTAGAACTGAACTAGAACTGAACTAGAACTGAACTAGAACTGAACTAGAACTGAACTAGAACTGAACTAGAACTGAACTAGAAAACTGAACTAGAACTGAACTAGAACTGAACTAGAACTGAACTAGAACTGAAACTAGAACTGAACTAGAACTGAACTAGAACTGAACTAGAACTGAACTAGAACTGAACTAGAACTGAACTAGAACTGAACTAGAACTGAACTAGAACTGAACTAGAACTGAACTAGAACTGAACTAGAACTGAACTAGAACTGAACTAGAACTGAACTAGAACTGAACTAGAACTGAACTAGAACTGAACTAGAACTGAACTAGAACTGAACTAGAACTGAACTAGAACTGAACTAGAACTGAACTAGAACTGAACTAGAACTGAACTAGAACTGAACTAGAACTGAACTAGAACTGAACTAGAACTGAACTAGAACTGAACTAGAACTGAACTAGAACTGAACTAGAACTGAACTAGAACTGAACTAGAACTGAACTAGAACTGAACTAGAACTAGAACTGAACTAGAACTGAACTAGAACTGAACTAGAACTGAACTAGAACTGAACTAGAACTGAACTAGAACTGAACTAGAACTGAACTAGAACTAGAACTGAACTAGAACTGAACTAGAACTGAACTAGAACTGAACTAGACTGAACTAGAACTGAACTAGAACTTAACTAGAACTGAACTAGAACTCAACTAGAACTAGATTTCGCTGTAGTGTAAATTAGTTAATTAACAAATATTTAAAGAATTTTACTTGACTTCACTGCATCATGGCAATCCTATAAAAATACGCCAAAAAAATACACAAAAAGAATGAGAGCAAATGCTCACACAAAATTTTGAAGAAAAACACAAATTTTTCATTTAATAAATGAACAAATATAACATTAACAAATAGCAGATCAAATATGATCACCCGGAATACCCCTTCTTATCCATTTCCAATAAATGGGAATTGTTGGCTAGCTAACTGACTGAATGACTGACTAGTGGGTGATGGCTTTTATGGTGGTGGTGCTATAGCTAAAATGTATTTCTTTCTTTATAAATAAATGATGTTATCATCAACAGCAGCCGATAAATTGGTCACATAAAAATAGCCTGAACAAGCCATCACCACACCAACCACATAGATGAGCAAACAATTTATTTCGATATGTACGATGCTAATTCGAGTTGGCACATCAGGAGTCAGTTAGCGAATTTTAATTTTTGCATAAATAAATGGTGTTTTTTTAATGTTTATAATAATAATTACCGAGTCCAGATTAAATAAGGAGGAGACTTTTTTGATAAAGCCTCCACCACCACCGCCACCTTCTTTGCCCTTCTTTTTACGTGTGGTCATCTCTGCTCACTTTTATCGGTTTACTTTTTTAACTAGTGTTTTTTATTATAATTACTATTTTTGTAATATTTATTATAGTATTTAACACTTTCAATATCTATTTACTTTAACAACAACGACAGATGATCTGTTTTTTTATTTTATTTCTTAACGTTCAATAACAATTGTCCAGCAGCGGCAGATTCCTCAGTAGCTGCAGCAGTCGTTGTAAAATAAAAAAACGCTACAAATTATATTTTGTATGCGTTTAAAATGAATTGAGCAACATCAGTAGCAGCACAGCACGGAAAATTAAATAAATGGGTGTAATAATAACAAAAATCTTAACGATAATAATTATTTATTAAAGCAGTTTTTATTTTCTATAATTTTTTATTTATTCTCTACTTTAGTTGTTGTTTTATTTTGTATCTTCTGCTTCTTCTTGCTTCTTCTACTTTTATTGTTTTCTCTGTTCCGGTAAACAACAATTGTGAGAGAGCGTAAAAGGGAGATGTCAAATTCCATAAAATAAACACGACACATTCATTTACACAAACATAATAAAAAAATATTCATAAACACAAACACAGTCACTTTTTTCCTTCTTAACAACAACAACTACATTTAATACTTTGTTTATAAGCACAAATGTTGCCACGACATGTTGTTAGCATTGGCAACACTTTTAGTAAGTAATTTTTTACGGCAACGACGAGTATTAAGTATTTGTTGTTTGTACACTTGTTGCCAATGATCTTAAAAAGGGATTTATTATATTTTTGTATTTCTTTTTTATTGTTATTGTTGCTTTTGCTATGTTGTTTTATCAATAAATTTATCTTTTTTGTTGTTACAATTACACACACACACCCATTAAATTTATAAGTCATAATAATAAAAGCATACTTTTTTTATTATAGTACATTAATTAAAAGTACAAGTTAACTTGGAACTTTCCCTTTACAAATCATCATTACACAAAAAAAAAACTTAAAGAAAAAAGCAACAACAAAATATGTCGGTCGTTAACGTCGCCAAGCAACCTTTTTTACTACTTCACACAACACAAACACTTTGTTCAGCTTTAAATTTTTGTTATTTTATTAAAATCGTTATATATTTCGTAAATTTCGTTTCTTTTTAGTAGCTTTATGTTAATTTTATAAAATTTTCTTATATTTTAGCATTAAAATACACTTTTTCTTCATTTTAAATATTCTTACGCGTTGACAATTTGCCTTTTTAACTCTAGTGAAAATTTAATGATGATGACAGCGTTTAGTTTAGAGAGCAATGAATGAAAGACTATTACTCCAGCAACATGTTGCTGTGTAAGTTAAGCAATAATAAAGCTAGAAACATTTCGATACTCGTTTTGCATATGGCAATGCTGTAGAGGAATTTTTTTCATTGCTTCTTTTTGCTTTTTTCTAGTATGTGTATGTTTGTATATTTTACTTATTTTTGCACCGGATTCTTTGTTTAAAAACACTTGTTTTGTTTATATTTTTATAATCGGCGTTGTTTATTATTGTTTAATTTTAGTTTATTTATTTAAATTTCTTTTTTTTTGGCTTATTTATTGCGTTAAAAGAGAACTCTTTGAGAAAACTCTTCTCTCTAGCGAGCGATCGTATACCGTATTCTGTCTGTCATTTCTATTGACTGGCGATGCCAACCTTTTTATAATAGGAATTTAGATGGGGTGACAGTTATTGGTTGACACTTGATTCTTTTTAGTACTTTGGTATTTAAGTGGTGAATTTAAAGCGATTTAATTATTTTCAATTATTAAAATATGTATTATTTTTTAGATTGTTTATTATTGTTTTCAGAGATTTTCTGCTTTTTTTCAAAATTCCTTTAATAATAAATGTTTATATTACTCATTTACTTTAAGAATAATTCCGTTTTAGGGGTATAACCGATTTTTCATATTTTTGGCATTTTGCATACTTAATAAGAATAAGCTTGATAAGAATGATAAAAAATATAATTTTTGGCATTATATTCCATTGAATGAAGATAATTCGTTTCTTATACAAATGAATTTAATAAAATGAATTTTTCTATTACAAATTTAAAAGGGAAAAATTCTGAATGCTTTTGAATAATATAACAAAACCTTCATCCAATCCATGATATTCTTCTTGTAATAGATTAAATTCAAACGAAATTTCATTATTCAGATGAAATGAAACCTTCCATTGGAATTTATTCATTTTGAAAGCTTTCTAAATTATATCTCGGAATTAAACTATTCCCAGCAAAAAATAATTGATGTCATACTTTACAAACGACATCTTAATCACATCTAAAAATGCGATTGCATACTTTTCGCTTTTATAAACCAAACATATCTTCACAAATGAAAACACAGTTAAAAATGAGAAGAGATGTAGAAAAGTCACTACAAATTTTGATGAAAAACCAATGAAATTTACATAAGCGTTTCATTGAAAGAATGTGGTTTATTTTTGACATACAAATATCGGATTTTTACAGCTTCTAAAGATAAGATTAGATGTAGTTCAAAGTTGTCAAAAATGAACAACTTCCCTCCAATGACACGCTAATGTAAAATTCATAGGTTTTTCACCTGAATTTGAAGCACTTCGGGTTACTAGTTCCCAGCAAAAAAATTTTGAAGTTGTTAAAGAAGAAGGGATATTTTCATGATTTCTTTAGTAAGTATTCTATTTAATGCGTTTTAAATACATGCCTAAATTCTAATAAATTTGTCATCAGTGAAGGCATGAAAAATGCACCCAAATTCACTCATGTAACTCCACTATAGGAATTGTAATATTTTACTGTAATTTGGTATTCTCTTAGGAGATTTAACGAAAACGTGCATTTCATACAATAAAGATTAAAAATGACATTAATTTTTTTTTTAGATTTTTGTTAAAATTAGTAATATTAAGTCCATTAATAAGAGAAGGAAAAAACCAAGACTGCTTAACGGATTTTAAAACACAATGGGTATTTTTCCTCTGCATGAATTTAAATCCAATCAAAATCAGTTAGTTATGTTTTATCTTATTCTATTTTTGTCAATATCACTCAAAAAAATTATTTGAATATTGATAATTAAATCGAAATACCATTAATGCATTTTTAAATAAATATAGTGCACCAATTAAAATTCGCTTGAGAATCATCGAATATTCATTGGTTATAAGAACTCATTTAAATGACGAACTATTTTTGCAAATACGAACCCATGCATGCCAATGACACGCTAATGTTAAAATCATGCATGTTTCCCCTAAATATGAACCAGTTCATTATCAGTTCAACCCATACATTTACTACTTTTTTTGCACGTCTTTTTTTGCTGGGCTGTGATGAAAATTCTACATCTTTTTCCACACTTTTTTTGCTGGGTTGTAGTTAGAAAATTAATACTTTCGAAGAACGCTAATTCGGCAAGCAGGGGATTTATTATTATTATTATTATTTTTTTTTTTTTGATATAAAGTTTTACAATCCAGGGATGGCTCCTTAAAACGAAATTGAAACTCGAAGGAGCTTTTTTCGAAACTAATTATAAAGTTACCCAGTAGTATATAAAACATATGAAAATAATGCTTAATAGACCAAAGTATAGTCTTCCGAGACAGATTCATGTGATCTCAATATAATAAAATCTGAATTGATTAACCAACATTGTTGCTTCAAAACTCCCTTTTTTGAGTTTTTAAATATCCACAGATAATCTTTAACTATTTGCAAGCGCAGCTTTTTATAATTTCTTTGTTTTTTTAATAAAATAAAACGTTTTATGGAAATATATAGAAAACATCAAGCATGAGAGAAAAAAGCATACAAACCTTTTCTTAAAAATTTTCAAAACGCATTCTGGCATACAAAATCAAACAAAACAAATTAAAAAAGTATCAAAAGTTTTTTAAACAACTTTATTAATAAAAAAATTAAATAAAATAAATCTTTTGCCATGCAAAAACGTTTAAATATAAAAATATAAAGCTAAGAGTTGGATAAAATACAACTTTTAAAGCTAAAAATTAAAGCAAATTTAATTAAAAAAAATTAATGAAATGCATATAAAAATAAAAAGTTCTTTTATAGATTTATAAAAAAATAAAATAAATTTTAATATAAAAATTATAAAAAAGGATTTAAGGTATAAAACTACAATATATGTGGCTTAGTTTTTCAAACAGTAAAGGATTGCTTTAGCATAATGGAATCTTTCGATTTTTTATATTTAAAAGTTTTAATAAGAATTTGGGAATGTTCTCTTAAAGGAATGGTTTTATAAAGTTAATTATTTAAAATATTAAATTCTTCAAAGAATAAATTCATTCGAAAGCATTATTGTTTAATCTGTATCAGGCATGGAAAGTTCATTACTATTGTATTTTTTTCAGTACTTTTGCCGCAGTACTCCCATGACATATTAAGTACATTTTTAAATTTTTTCCATGATAGGATTTTCAATAGACTAGTCAATAGATTAGTCAATAGTTTAGTCAATAGGCCAGTCAAAAGTCCATAGACAATCCAACAGCATAGTTCACAGACAAGTCAATAGACTAGGCAATAGTCTAGTCAATAGACTAGTAAATAGATTAGACAATAAAACATTTTAAAAAACAATAGGCTAGTCAATAGTTCATAGACAAGTTAACAGTATAGTTTACAAACAAGTCAGTAGATTAATCAATAGACTAGTCAATAGTCTACAGACAAGTCAACCGTCAATAGTCCACAGACA
>NW_023994425.1:185000-192500 GCF_015586225.1 Lucilia sericata | reverse complement strand
TTTATAGAAAATTTTTGGGAAATTTTCTCTTTATAGAAAAATTTTGGGAAATTTTCTCTTTATAGAAAAATTTTGGGAAATTTTCTTTTTATAGAAAGATTTGGGAAAATTTCTCTTTATAGAATATATTTGAGAAATTTTGTCTTTATAGAATACATTTGGGAAATTTTCTCTTTATAGAACATATTAGGAAAATTTTCTCTTTATAGAACATATAGAAATATTCACTTTATAGAACTTATTACAGAAATGTTCTCTCTATACGACATATTTAGGAAATTTTCTCTTTATAGAAAATATTTGTGAAATTTTATCTCAATAGAAAATTTTTGGGAACTTTTCTCTTTATAGAACAAATTTGGGAAATTTTCTCTTTATGGAACATATTAGGGAAATTGTCTCTTTATAGAACAAATTTGGAAAATTTTCTGTTTATAGAAAATATTTTGAACATTTATTCTTTATAGAAAATTTTTGGGAAATTTTCTCTTTATAGAAAAATTTTGGGAAATTTTCTCTTTATAGAAAAAATTTGGGAAAATTTCTCTTTATAGAACATATTTGAGAAATTTTCTCTTTATAGAAAAATTTTGAGAAATTTCTCTTTATAGAACATATTTGAAAAATTTTCTCTTTCTAGAAATATTCACTTTATAGATCTTATTTCAGAAATATACTCTCTATAGAACATATTTGAGAATTTTCTCTTTATGGAACATATTTGGGAAATTTTCTCTTTATAGAACATATTTGGGAAAATTTCTCTTCATAGAACATATTTAGGATTATTTTTTTAGAACATATTTAGGAAATTTTCTCTTTATAGAACATATTTGGGAAATTTTCTCTTTATAGAAAATATTTCGGAAATTTTCTCTTTCGAGATCTGAATACTTTTGAAAATTTATATGAAAATAAGTAAATTTTTTTAAAACACCTATTGGTTTTTCTAACTATTCTATAAAATATTATTTAAACAATATATAAATAAAAAAAATACCATAAAAATTTGCATAAAACAACTCTTATTAGCCCCTATTAACTTAGGCGCCCTAACAATTTTTCACCCACTTTCCATGTACTAATTAAAACACTTTTAGTCTCTATATATGTGTAAGTGTGAATATATTTGTATTAACAAATGAATGAATGATGATGACTGAAAAAAAAACAACGTTCAGTAGAATTTTCAAACAAACACCTAGTCCGTTCCGTATATACAACATACTTAGTAATGTATGCATGTATTCCATATGGTCTGCTCTTTTCATAATGTTAATAAAATGAAAAGCTATCTTCCTATAAACTAAAAGAAAGAAACAAAAGCAAAACCAACAACACTTTTTTTTCTAATAGCGACACGTACGCTTAAGGTATACACAACAAGTTTATATGAATGAATTGGATGTGGATGAGGTACTTACTGAGAGGTATCAGTAGTTAGCATCAAACATCATCATAATCATCATTATTACCATGAGCTAGTGTATTAAACTAATAGGTGTTAAAAAATTATAAAACTTTTTAAAAGCATCATCTAAAGAATAATTTATGTAATTGTTTAAAAATATTTCAAATTTATGTCTTATTTGTGGTCAACATTATTTGACCAATGCCAATAAATCAATAATAATGTGTTTTTAAATGTTATACAAACAATATTTTATAAAAATATATATGTATAAATACATGAATATTATATAAAATAAATTTTTGATCTTTAAAATGTTCAATCAATCGTTTTTTTATAGTGTAAATAAATTTATTGTCTGGTATGATAGATGACAGCTTGGAAGGCTATATAATGAATTTTTGCAAGGAAAATAACTGAAAGTAAATTTAGTTTTTTCTTTTTGGCAATTGTGTGCCATATTGATGTTTTCATTCCATTTAATTGAACATGTGTGTAGCAGCGTATGCAAAAATTTATTTTCAATTATCTTTTGACCCAAAATTTGTTCAACCATAAAAACTTATAAACCTGTGAAAAAGGCTTAGTTTCGTTGACTATTTTATAAAAAAAAAATATTAAATTTAAAATTTTTGAAAATTTGTCCATCCACCAGAGAGAGATTTGCAAGAGATTAATCGATTAATTTTTACAAGAGATTACATTCGGAAATTTTCATAATCATCATTTGTTTATTGGAGTACCTTTTTTGATCGCAGAAACATAATCGAATTGCATAATAAGGGAGTTTGAAAATTTTTCTCGTTATAAAATTTTTTTTGTAGAACGAAATTTTCTCTTTATAAAACATTTTAGGGGAATTTTCTTTTTATAAAACATTTTAGAGAATTTTTTCTCTTTATAAAAACTTTGGGGAAATTTTCCCTTTATAGAAAACATTTTTGGAAATTTTCTTTTTTTTAGAGATTTTCTATTTTAGAATATTTTTGGAAAATTTTCTTTTATAGAAAATGTCTTTTATAAAATATTTTTGGAAAATTGTATCCTTATAGAAAATTCTTGGGAAATTTTCTTTTTATAAAAAATTTGCTTTTAGACAACTTTTGTGAAATTTTCCATTTATAGAAAACATTTTTAGGAAATTTTCTCTTTATAGAAAATGTTTCCAAAATTATCTCGATATAAAATTTTTGGGAAATTTTCTCTTTATGAATATTTTCTCTTTACAGAAATTGTTTATGAAATTTTGTCTTTGAATAAATTTTTACTTTTCTTTTGGAATATTTTTATGGGAAATTTTCTCTTTATAGAAAATTTTTGGGGAATTTAAATTTTTTAAATTTTTGGGAAATTTTCTCTTAATAAAATATTTCTAGGAAATTTCTTCTTTATAGAAAATGTTGAGAAAATTGATGATTTTTTTTTTTTTTTGCTTTTCTTTAGAACTTTTTTTATAGAAAATTATTGAGAATTTTCTCTTTAGGGAAAATGATCTCTTTATATGAAATGTTGGGTAAAATTTCTATTCACGGTAATTTTTTATAATAGAAAATTGTCGATAGAATTTCTTTGTAGAAATTTTTCCGAATTCTGAGTTTTTTTCTTTTTAAAAAATGTTCATTAAATTTTTTCTATTTTAGATAATTTTCATAAAATTTTCGATAAATTGTTTTTAAAACCGTAGAAATTGTTCAAAATCTATGACAATGACATGCCGATCATTGTCACATTTGATATTGTAATGTGTATGAGTTCTCGGAGAAAGTAAAATCAACTTTGTCCCTTAGACTATAGATACGTTATATATCAAATTGTAAAAATACTTTACCACTGTGTTTATGTTATATATAAAAGAATATATTTCAATTCTACTTACATCAGCAATTTTAACGGTATGACCATCTTGTTCCCATTTACTGGCAATTTGTAAAGTTTCAACTGTTTTTTGCTGTATAGTTTTTGAATCATCTAGCAAGGTTAGCTCATAGAATTCTTGAATATCTATAATAAAGTCAAAAGAAATGAAATTAACAAAACAATTGAGCAAAAGTAAAGGATAAACTAAAACTCTAATAAAATAATCTAACATATACAGTATAGTTAAGTATTACAATTCACAATTATACACCTAATATCTTACTTTTGTTGTTGTTGTCATTAAATTCAAACAATAAAATGTTGTATAAATATTTTGTCAAATTCTTAATGTATTTATTGAAAATCATAGAGCAGTTATTTATTTTTTATAATAACTTAATTTCACCTTATCTGTGTTGTGAAAGAATTTCACAAATACACACTAGGCGTAACTTTATCTTACAATAATTTAATATAAAATAATCTTTTTTCAATTTTCTTTTTACAAATTATCATTAAGCATTTCTCATGAGACCGTATTAATAGCTGGAAAAGGATTCTGTTTGGAGACCACCAATTTATTATGACTATGCGATATGTAACCCTTGATTTTGCCCTCATAAATTAAATTCGCCACTATACAATGCGTCTCATCGATAGTCATATCAGTCTCGCCCACAAACTGCAACGC
The DNA here is from genome assembly GCF_015586225.1 of Lucilia sericata. Classification (NCBI taxonomy): domain Eukaryota; kingdom Metazoa; phylum Arthropoda; class Insecta; order Diptera; family Calliphoridae; genus Lucilia; species Lucilia sericata. The sequence continues at coordinate 188,541 of NW_023994425.1, read as the reverse complement.
CGAACGAAAAGCATTTAAATCCAATTGATGTGTTTGCTTAATTAAGTAGACTTTCTTGAAAAGATTGCGATAGACAATGAACTTGAGTTTTTCCACCAACAAATAAATGCCACATTTAATAAAGAATATTTCATGTCGTTGTATAACATCATCGAATTTGCGTACATTGCCCTCCTTGAGTGCCTCAGCCAATTCGTGAAATTGTAAAACATCATAACGTTCCAAAATAGATTTTTTCGGCAAATAGCCAAGTAACATTTTAACGGGCACCAAATAGATGAGTATTAAACGTTTATTGCGCGGAAAATTCTTGGGACAATGTTTTAAGGCAAATGAAAGAAACTCATCGGCACTTTTGTAATCAGAATCGAACATGGCCTTACGACCCACAAAGTATTTGTATGTTATACGTTCGGGCAGTGGAAACATATCTTTAAATGCACTCGAATCTATGGCACGAATGAGCGGTTTACACAGATGCAGCTTATTAATGCGAAAATAAACTTTAAATAGTTGATTGACCAGATTTAACATGCCCAAACGTTTGGTTTCATTGTCTGAGGATCTAGAAGATGGAGAAAAAACACAAAGTGAATATATTACTTAATTTAATGAGATGACAGTTTATTTTATCACTTACCTGTTATCGGCGGCACACACACGAAAACAGCTCATTAAACAATCAGCAGCCTTTTCTAATATTTCTCCCGGTTTCGAGCTATTGCCCAGTTCTTCGCAATGTTGAGCTAATATTCTTAAATCCAAGCAGGCAGTGTACATTACTGGCAAACACCAGTTTTCCTCTTTCAATTGCTGCAACATTTTCACCACTGACTGTATGCATTGTGATTGATATTTGTAGGCTTGCATAAAATCTCTGGCTAAAACAAAAGCACATTCAAGTAAGGAAGTATAATAGGAAATGGATTTAAGCAATGGATGATACCCTACACCAGCTAATAGTAGAGAGACTTGTCTTTAGCCTTAAATATATTCCAAACTCGACTATAGTCAAAACTATAAATTTAATTATAGTCTCATTAATAGACTTGAATATTATCTGATTTATAGACTCGATTGTAGGCTATAGACTATACTATAATCTGACCTATAGAATCGTTTAAGTTTTCTTCTATAGAATCAACTATACTCCGTTCTAAAGAGTCGGCAATAGTATTTTCTCAAGATTCGACAGTATATAGACTATAGTTTGGTCTGGACTTAAGTCAGTAGCCAGACTGTTGCATCTGGTGTAGGATAGTCAAACTTGCTGTTGCCTTATACCAACAATACTTACGTTCCAACCATAAATAATACAACACTTTTATGTGAGCACAAACAATCTCATCAATGGGCGATTCCAGTAGACGATTTACGGCATTTTCCGGATTCTGTACATAGAGATTACGATTCATAATATGTTTATCTTTGAGAGATATATAGGAAGCCAACATTTCACCATCGCCATTTGTCCAAACACGATGGACACTGCTCAAGTAATTGTTTAATGTGCCGAACATTATGTTAATTTTTTTTATACAAAACTCTTTTGTTTTCAGTTCTTTAATAAATATTTTTGCTTTTTTATTATGTTCACTTATTTATTTAGTTTTTTGTCGGCAAGAAATACATTTTTGCACAAAAATTATACACGGACTGTCAAAATGAAAAATACCGCACACAAACGAGACTCGAATATTCTGGCATGTTATGTGAAGGCGTTGCCAAGCTAAATTTTTTGAGTAAAATGTTGCCAACTGTGAAAAATTGTCATTTTAATGTGGCAATATTTTAACAGTTTACAGAGAAGGCAAATAAAATAGTACAAGTGAAGCATTTGCAACCCGCGTAAAATATTTCGTTGTTTAACTTTTTTAACTATATGATATTGTTTATATACAAAACTAATGACTAAACTAGGCTATAGAATAGACTATAAGCTAGTATATACTATAGACTAAACTATAGTCTAGTCTATATTCTATATACAAGACTATGTACTAGACGATAGACTAGATTTCTATAGTCTAATAATATATATATATAGTCTAATATATATAATATACTAGACTACAGTCTATACTGTAATATATATAATGACTAGACTATAGACTAGAATATAGACTAGAATGTAGACTAGACTATAGATTTGAGACTAAACTATAGTCTAGTCTAACTTCTAGTCTATAGTCTAGTCATTAGTCTAGTCTATATTCTAGTCTATAATATAGTATAGATACTAGACTATAGACTAGACTTCAATAGCCTAATCTATAGTTTTGTATATATAATATAGACTAGACTATAGACTAGACTATAGACTAGACTATAGACTAGACTATAGACTAGACTTTAGACTAGACTATAGACTAGACTATAGACTAGACTATAGACTAGACTATAGACTAGACTATAGACTAGACTATAGACTAGACTATAGACTAGACTATAGACTAGACTATAGACTAGACTATAGACTAGACTATAGACTAGACTATGAACTATACAAAAATCTTTCTTGCAGTTAATTTGAAACAATCTTAGAAATTATAAACTAAGTTTTTATAAAACTTACCTAATAAAGCTTGGAAAAGACGTGATTTAAATATACGTATGACACGTTCAATGGCAATGCGTAGAGCACGATCCTGTGGCTCTGATAATCTTGAATGATAATCCTCTAAAAGCTCAAGAGCACGATGAGCCTCTGTAAAACAAAAAAATACCAACAAATTAAAAATTTAATTAATACTCCTTACAAAACGAAAAAGAACAGAAATAAATCATAATTTACTCTTTTCCTGTGACATTTCATCATACGTTTCAATTTCACTGGCCTGGCCAAAAATTGTAGACCAATAGCCACGCTCCTCGGCATTCGAGGCAATATTCATAGCATTGCGCTGATCGATGGTGTCTATTAACAAATCGAATCTATTCAATTGATTATGTAAACTTTCCGATATAGTTTGATCATACTGGGAAGGCTGACGCGAAGAACTGCGTGCCTCAAATTCCTCCTTTGAATACAAACTATCGGATTTTTCAAAATAACCCGATTCAACATCAGGCGTACGAGACTCATGTCTACGCAAAACATGTTCGTATTCAAAAAGATCATTGGCTGAATAGAAAAAATCCAATGATTGATTGGGACTGTCAGTGGATTTGGAAATGGTTTTCAGTTTTAAAGCTTCTTCAGTGAAGGTCTCGTCTTCGTCGACTTGTGATTCAATAACCTTTATATTCGTTGTTATTGCTGTTGTTGACGGTTCATGAACAGTGTCATTTAATTGACATTCTGCTTTTTCTTTCTTTTCTTCCAAACTGCTGCAGTTAGCATTATCGATTTCTTGAATAATTTCTACGGTTTCTGTTTCTAGTTTAACCTTTTCGTATTCATGTCCATTTGATGTTCTATGAACTTCGTTATTATTAGAGTTGGATAGATTGGGCGAATCTTCATCATCGGAATCATTGCTACTAATAACAGGCTTATCAGCTCCTTCCTCGGTGTCTTCACTAACAGAAGATTCATCCG
>NW_023994425.1:42500-177500 GCF_015586225.1 Lucilia sericata | reverse complement strand
GGATCCAGTTCTTAAGTTCCTAATGTATTTTAACTTCTGTGGTGTTGCCTCATACATGTGTGGTTTTTCATAAAAATCTGTTATTAATTTCGGAATATTGACAGCTATAACTTCTATTCCAGTTCCAGAACAATTTTTTTTAATTGATAACTTTTTTGACTGAGCCCTCCTATTATACATGTTCTCACAGATATTTTTATACAGCTTAAGGATAACAAATCTTTACCAATTAAATGGCTTTTAGCAGAAACTACATTAAACAACAGCAAATAAAATAATAATTTTCATTCATATGCTGAATGTATGTAGCCAGCAGTTGAAGCAGCAGGTCGCTTGGAATTAAGTGATTAATGTCCATTGAACTTGAATGCTTTCAAAGAGATGATTGAATATAAAACAAAAAGAGTGGCTAAACAAGAAATATGTATAACTAAACTAATTTAACATTTTGGTTTTGTTTTAATAAAATTCATATAATAAAACCATTATAATAAAAAAAAATATATGAAAAATTATTCACATTGCTCATTTGCAACAAGGGGGTCATAACTCAAAAAATATACATTTGAGCCTCGATTATCTGGAATTGGTATAAACAAGTTAGAAAGCTATATTCGGCTATGCCGAATCTTAAATATTCTTCACTTAAAATCTTGCTTTTCTCAATGGATATATATGTATTACGTTTAGATTTTTTTTCAAATCGTATATAATGAGAATACCTTTTAACCGCTTATGAATTCATATGGGCCCCAAGTATAACCAACAATACATAAAACTAAAAAAAGTTAGTTTTTCAAAGTCATGTTTCCTAACTCATGGCAGCTCTATACGATAAATATCGTAAAAAGTGGCATGGTGTGTAATTGTTGTTTGTAGCCAACAAATATACATTATTTATATACTACTATTTTACTGTGTGTGTGTGTGTGAGTGAGTAATGTATTATGTCCCTGCTGCTATTACTAACGGTATTTCTATTATTTATTCTTATCGGTAAGTAGGCTTCCCTAAACGGAGCCCATGCATGTCTCTGACATGGCTACTATTTTATGTTTATTTAATACAGTACGAGGTTTAACTTAAAATTTTACTACTATTAATTACTGCAAACTGTCTTTCCATTCAGCATAGGCATTGTTTATATAGGTCTGAGTGGTCAGATTTCTCAATGAATATTGATGAATTATGTGATACTAGACTCAATGACCTATTAAGATATTTCATGATCTCATGATGATATGCTTTCAGTCAGTTTACTTATTTGGGTAAAACAAACTAGAGGAGTACAAACGAGATCTATCAATCTATTATCTATCTATCTATTCTATCTATCTATCTATCTATCTATCTATCTATCTATCTATCTATCTATCTCTATCTATCTATCTATCTATCTATCTATCTATCTATCTATCTATCTATCTATCTATCTATCTATCTATCTATCTATCTATCTATCTATCTATCTATCTATCTATCTATCTATCTATCTATCTATCTATCATATCTATCTATCTATCTACTATCTATCTATCTATCTATCTATCTATCTATCTATCTATCTATCTATCTATATCTATCTATCTATCTATCTATCTATCTATCTATCTATCTATCTATCTATCTATCTATCTATCTATCTATCTATATAATATCTGTCTATCTATATCTATCTATCTCTATCTATCTATCTATCTATCTATCTATCTATCTATCTATCTATCTATCTATCTATCTATCTATATCTATCTATCTATCTATCTATCTATCTCTCTATCTATCTATCTATCTATCTATCTATCTATCTATCTATCTATCTATCTATCTATCTATCTATCTATATATCTATATATCTATCTATCTATCTATCTATCTATCTATCTATCCTATCTATCTAGCTATCTATCTATCTATCTATCTATCTATCTATCTATATATCTATCTATCTATCTATCTATCTATCTATCTATCTATCTATCTATCTATCATCTACTCTATCTATCTATCTATCTTCTATCTATCTATCTATCTATCTATCTCTATCTATCTATCTATCTATCTATCTATCTATCTATCTATCTATCTATCTATCTATCTATCTATCTATCTATCTATCTTCTATCTATCTATCTATCTATCTATCTTCTATCTATATATCTATCTATCGTCTATCTATCTATCTATCTAGTCTATCTATCTATCTATCTATCTATCTATCTATCATCTATCTATCTATCTATCTATCTATCTATCTATATCTATCTATCTATATCTATCTATCTATCTATCTATCTATCTATCTATCTATCTATCTATCTATCTATCTATCTATCTATCTATCTATCTATATTTTTTGGACCTTATATGGAAGGATCAATAAACATTGGGAATTAAGCACAAAGGAATCTAAGCTATATATAATTAGTAAGGAAAAAGAACCTAGTACATGATTGACAGTTAAACAAAGTATTTTTTCAGACTAACCCCATAACTACACATTTTTGTTGCTATTTAATGTTGTACTTTATTATTGTTTCTAATGCTTTATTGGGGAATATTTCGAAGGGAAGTCCATTATTTAAGGAATGATAGATAAACACAAAAGTGGTGTGGTTGGGGTATCGATGGGTAGGGTAAAGATAGACAGACCAAAGCTCAAACAAACTAATTTCTATTGTTTTTAGTTGCTGTTGTTGATGTTGGTTTTTTATAGTCCATTTTATAGTAGTGAATACTACTGCTGACCCTAGAGTAGTGAGTAAGTGGTCTTGTGTACGTTTATGGTATTCGAAGTGGACTATAGATAAACGGTATAACAAACAAAACGGAAGATATTGTTTGTGGATATTATTTATAAATTCATGCTACCACAAACTACAAATACCTACATTTGCTACCAATAAGAAAAACATAAACACACAATCATTGTTTATATAAATACATATTTAAAACTGTATATAAGTATGTATGTACATATATACTTATATATGTTATACATATTTATTTACATACACATGTATATAAATAAAATATATGTATAAGTATTTAACTAATTGTATACATATGTATGTATATGAATTTAACGTATGTGTATGATTTATGACATGATTTTCCTCTTTAAGTAAAAAAAATGTTCTAATGTCAACGAAACAATAATGACAACTTCCCACCCCTGATTTACAATCTAACGAACTTTTTACTCCTACAAAAACACATTTACACCCGCACACACATTTACCAACAAAAAAACAAATAAACCTTAAATATTTAAATGTATCCTCCATGTGTATGTAAGTTGTAAAACAAACTTTTTTCTTACATACAGATGATGTTGGCACTGATGTCCTTTAATATACATTTATTTCATTTGTAACATTATTTTACTTTTCTTTTTTTATAAATTTTGTTTTTATTGTATTTTACTTTTATTTGTTGTTTTTGTTCGCTAAAGGTATTAATTTTTACACGTTTTTCTTCATTTTGCAAATTAATGTAGAGATAGAACGAACGTAAATATAACAAACGTTGTTTTGCGCAATTGTTATAAATTAATGTAATGATTTTTATTTTACCGTTTACTACACTACAATCCAACCATCATCCAAACATCCATCCGTCACACAGATACGAACATATACAAACACATACACAGTTGCACTCAAACAGCACATTTGAGAGGAGACTCGTGTAAGAAGCAGGGTTGCCATGAGAAAATATAGTTGGACTTTTGAAAATATTGGTAATTAAGCGGAATTTTTTTAAAATTAAACAATTAACTTATAGTGAAGATGATACCCTGCACCAAGTAAGTATGTTAAAAATGTGGATTATTTTTTTCCCAAATATTTTTACAATTTGTTGTTAAAAAAGAGATTTTGTTTAAGATGGCCTATCCTTATAAATTTTGGTAGAGGGATTTACGTCTACATTAAAGTTATTTATGAAGAATTTCAGTCATTTTCTGGAGGTGAATTTGAATAGTGGCTAGGGTCAAAATGGAAGTATCATTTAGAATTTTGAAGTTTTTTGATTAAGATACACACAGAGAAATTTTTGATGTTAAACATGAAGATAAGTTCCTGTTTGCCGAATTTTACTCTTTCACCCAGAAAAATAATAAAAATTTTAAAAACTTTAATCACCGACAAAAACTCCTGAATACATGTATTAACCGTTACTATGTTATTTCCGAAAATAGCCAATTTCCGTCAATGTCCTGATAATATTTTCACTTAATTGACATTTAGAGCACTTCATATGACTGCAAAACATCTTGGAGGATATTTGTATACACATAAAAATCCATTATTTGTTAAATTTCTTAAAATCTTCCATTATTTATATATAACTAGGCAAAATAATGGACCAATTTAATTTCAATAGGCTTCGCCTTTTTGTCGAAAGAAGAGTATGAGCCAAATTTCGCCAAATTATCTGGATAATTGCAACCTGTATCGTGGGCACAAAGTTTACATGGACACATAGACAGAGGGACATACATACTTTAATATGGCGGTCGGACCAATATTTTGAGCTTCAGACTGATTTTCGAAAGAAAGGGTTTTATGAAGATTTGGGTAAATTTTCTTTATTTTTTGTCCATTTTCGATAAAAAACTAAATGCATCATTAGATTATATTTGTAGAATATTGTATATATCATAACCATATAAAATGTTTCAACTTGAGAGCTTCTACTAAAATATAGATTATATTAGCTTTCAATATAAGTTAGTAAGTTATTATATTGAATTTATCAAAAATTTGATTTATTTGAAAAAAGTTCCCAAGTAATGAATTTTATTTAAATAATTATATTTTATTTAGCTAATATTCATCTCTTTCAGCTGAATTTATATGTACAATCTATAATATTCGTTTCTTTTGAACAAACATTTGCAATGTAAAGCACTTAGAATTACATGGATAAAATTACAATGGCCTAGTGATGTTTGTAGGTCTAGTCAATTAGTTTACAATACCATATTTAAATTTTTAATTGATGTCGAACTTACAAATATTTTTCTGAATTTACTATAATACAAGAAAAAAAATTCATACAAATTTAAAAAATTAAATTTCTGTCCGAGATACTGAATACGGGGGAAAGTCCATTAAGAAATATGCCTTTTATTTATTTTTCGATTATTTCAGTTGAATTAAAATTGCCAATGATATGATATTTCAGGAAAAAAGAAATCAACAAAAACCAGAGAAAAAGCAATCATCTCATTTTTATTTGAAAAGATTTTACCAAAAGAAACAAGTAAGAAAGTATAGTCGGGCGTGGCCGACCATATGATACCCTACACCAGTTATGAATATTAAATGTGATTTATTTTTCATAATAAAGCATTTATCTTCAATATTCCCTTGTTCCGATACATTTAAGCAATTTATGGATGAAAAACTAATTTTCTGAAAGAGGCTGTATATGGGGGCTAGGGGCAAATATGGACCAAGCCCGATAAAATTTTGTGAATATATTTATATTTACATAATAGTTTATTGTGCTAAATTTCATCGCGATATTTGTGTTTATAAGTTAATTTGGGATATTCAAGTAATTTTCTGAAGGGGACTTTGTATGGGAGCTAGGGTCAAATGGGGCCCGATCTTTATGAAATTTGGCAGGATCATCCAGACTTCTATAAAACTTAGTTGTGCCGCATTTTATCGATATATCTGTAAATTTAACAAAATTATGAGCTCAAAAGCCCTTTTCGGGGGGTTCTGTTCTATGGGGGCTAGGTGAAATAATGGACCGATTTTAACCATTTTCAATAGGCTTCGTCCTTGGGTCAAATAAAACGTGCGTGCCAAATTTCATCCAATTATCTTGAAAATTGCGACCTGTACCTTGCGCACAAGGTTTACATGGACAGCCAGCCAGCCAGCCAGCCTGCCAGACGGACGGACGGACGGACATAGCTTAATCGACTCAGAAAACGATTCTAAGCCGATTGGTATACTTTAAGGTGGGTCTAGGACGAATATTTTTGTATGTTACAAACATCAGCACAAATCCAATATACCCTCCCCACTAAAGTGGTGTAGGGTATAAAAATTATCTACAACTAATTTCTTAACATAGCGTCAGACTTAAAGTTTAAAAAAATGAATTCATTGCCTAATAGGTATATTACTTATTTTCGTACCTTTTAGTATACTTTTTAAATATTAGAAGAGTTTGTATTGCCGTTTAAAAAAATTATATCAGATTAAAGAAATTTTATATTAAAAATGTTAAGTCCGACAAAAATGTCTGATTAAATTAAAAATCCTTAATGTTGTAGAACGATCCACTCATCTAGGTACACCTATAGCAATTTATTACATTTTTCACATAGTGTAATATTCTAATCCAATGCACTTTCTTAAAGGACCTATCATGTTTTAAGTAGTTTCGCCAGTCTCGCATATATTTTTATTATTTATATTAAAAAATATTACAAGTAAACTTCATCATTAAATAATATCCTCCTCCCTTAAGTTTTGTAGTTTTTATTAATTAATTCAATTTTTTAGGATTTTTTTCAGTATTTCTATATGTATGTTAAATAAAGTATTAAAAAATCTCTTATCGATTTTATATACAATTTTAAAATAACGTTAAAAAATCTTAAATGGTATTTCCTGTAGAATATACTTTACAAAATCCTAATGACTAAATTAAGGATTAAGTCCCTTTAACTGGCAACACTGTTTCAGGCACTCATACTCACTAACACTCATGTACACGTTGTTCACATATACACATATGCTGAAGAACACCAATCACAATTTGTATCTAGTATTTTGGCATCTTATAAGATCTTTTTCTTTTCCTCTTATTTTTTTTTTGTGTCTTAATTATGTTTAATATTTTAATGTACTATTTTTTTTTTCTTGTTATTAAAATTAAAAAAACTCTTTTAAACTCAAAGTAACAACAAATATTTTGCTTGCGTATAGATTTTTTTGTGGTGTGTAAAACGAGAACTTTTTATATAGGGTGTAATATTTATACATATATTTTTTTCATTTTGTAAGCACCTTTTTGCAATGAAGATTTTTTATCTTCAGGATTTCTTCCGTTTTACAACTTTTTTCCTTTAAACACTAACTTAATATTCGTTCACTCGCGTTTAACTCGGTAGGTTTTTTAATAATTTATGACATTATTTTAGTTTTAATTAATCAATACTTCTTTTATATTAAAAATTATTTAATCGTCTAGGGGCACAAAAAAAATTTGTCCGTGGTTGTCGAAAATTTTCTCTAGTTCTTTTTTATGAAAAAAAATTTTCGACAACCACATACTAGAATCCGGCGCCGACAAAAAAACTAACGGCGTTTGATACTAAAATTTACGGTGGCAGCTTAAATTAGCTTAAGATGTGTAGTTTTCAGCAGTTTATTTTAAAATTTATCAACGTTATTAAATGTTAACGAATTAGAGTTTATGTTTTTAATGCCGGAGCAGGTGTTTTGCTGGCGTGAATTAATTAAATATGTCTAAACATTTAAGCAAACAAAGTGATAGGGACCAACATTTGGGCTAATTAAGGAGCATTTAATGGGCTAATTAAGGAGCATTTAATTTAAAAAGCTTATGAAAAAGGCACAAATTATTAAAAATAAATATGCTGTGAACTATACAGGCGGCTGCAGGACTATTTATGTTCCGAAAACTTTTCTAGTTTTGTTGTTCAAATTTACAGCGATACCAGACAGAAAATTTAATAAAAGAAAAATTCTTATTGGATGCTTCTTTTGCGTAGGAAACATTCATTGTAAATTGATAACATAGCAGGGGTGTTAAATTGTACATACTTGTTTCAAAAATGTTATTAAATTTCAATAAAAAAACTCTAGGTAATAATTTAAAAAATTCTCAATTTGTATTTAAACTTATAAATACCTTAAATATAAATATGGAATATAATGTTTAAATCTTCTATTAATCTATTTCATCTTAAAGTTAAAAATATTTTTACATATGTACATATAATACAAGTAACAATGCAAAATTCGCTATGCCGAATATTATCTAAAAATATTGGTTTTTAAATTATATTACAATTTTTAAAATGAGATTTAGATAGGAAATTATTTATGATGTAAATTTCAAAGACAACAAATATTTTTTAAATTTCTCTATTTTTAAAAAAGGACATTTTCTGAATGCTAAACACTCTGTCATTTTCCTTTCTTTCTCTGTTTGAAACTCTATTAATTTGAATAATTTTCTGTTGCAAAACAAGCCGTTCTAAAATCTTTCATTTAGTTTTATCTATTTTCAAAAATGCCTCCTATTATCGGTAAGAGAGGGACTTTTGTTTAATAAATTAAAACTAAAAGTCATGTCTTTTAGTATTTTATATTTTAATAAGTTATAAAATTTTATATTTTAATATTTAATACGTAAAATATTTATTTAAATTTAGTTGAAAAACATATTAACTTTTTCTATCTAAATATGACTTAATCTTTCAAATCCTATGATTTTTTTGAAGTTATATAAGAAATTGTAAAATGACATAAAACATTAAAGCCGTTTTTCTCGAAATGTTCTATTTTGGATTATGTCAGTCTTGTAGTGAATGAGCAATATGTATATACATATGTATATATTTTTAAATTTGAATGTATAATTAACGTGCAGTGAAAAATAATTGCCACTGAACAACACTCACACAACAAACACTGACACAGTATTGCCATATATGTACATTCAATTACCTAACTCTGGCAATGCTGCATTATTTTTCAGATACACCTACAACACAAAGACCTGCAACGATTTGGCTGAAAGCCGCCACCACATATATTATTTTCCTCTAAAGTAGGTATCTATACAAATATTCATAACTTGTTACTTGATTTTTTGAAATTTGACAATTTAAAAATGAAATGAAGAATTTAAAAATAAGAATTATTCAAAGAAGAATTTAAAAGCTGACACAAAAATTTAATGCTATATTTAAAGTTAATTTTAAAACTAATGTGAATGAATTCAAAATAGAATTTATTCTTTTAAATCCCTGATTAAAATATTAAAAATAAAATTAAAGTTATATATCAAGAGAATTTTAATTTTTTTCTTCTACATATAAAGAAACTTAGCCGGCTTATAGTCGATTTAAAGCCGCAGCCAAAAACTTTTGCCGTCGACGCTTTAATTTTGGTCGGCGCAGGTCTCTGGGCGTGAAGCGAGAAAGAAATATTTTATTAGTTAATCTTGCACTTTTTACTGCTGTCGAATCTCAATTGAAATTTTATTAAAATACTGTGCAAATAACAAAGAAAAATGCAAAAATCTTACAAAAAATAAAGAAAACTATAACTAAATATTATTATTTAATTGAAATATTGTCAAACAAACGTTTGGAGGAGGCTGAAAAATGATGCAGAAAGGTATAAAAGTTCACATTTTTTTTACTCTTCGCTTCTACATACATTTACAATTTTTTTTACGCCAAGTCAGGCAGCAGCAGATTGTGTAAAAAAATATTGTATCTATGACAAGACGACGGAGCTAGAGTTTTGTGAGTGAGTGTGTTTGTGTTAGAGAGAGTAAATATTAGCGTGTGTGTGAGAGTTTACTATATAAATGTATCTATGTATGACGATTGAATTGATTCATCACAAGATATTTTTTAACTGAAAAGAAAATAAAACAAAAAAATGTATTTTACGAGTATGTGAATATCTGAAACACAACAAAAACGGATACTGACTGCTAGACTGACTGAATGATCAGCGACAGCAGCAGTAGTATTAGTTACTCAAAAAGTACTGGTAAAAATTCCTCAGCAAGTGCCAGTCTAGCGTACAATTGTGAATAAATAAGTGAAGTGACTTCAATTTACTAAAAAAGGGGTGAAATTTTTATTACAACTGACAAATAAAACCAGAAATATCCAATTTTAAAAGATAAACTAAAATTTATTAAAGTTAACAGCATCTAAGTAGGGTGCTGAAGTGTTAGCTAGTAGTTCTTTTACACCCAGCTCGTGACTTTAATGAAACACAGTGTTGTCAATTGTCTGGAGGAAGAGCTAAATTTGGCGTAAGTTATTTCATTTAGTTTGGAACTATATATGGAGTCAACGATTACCAAATAACAACGAACAACAACTACCGCTTTCAAATAGTTTAATGAAATCAAAAATGTTGCTTTTTTTGTCTATTCGTCATGGTTTGTTGACAACGGATTAAGTTTTGTTTAAATAATTTTTTTTTTTTTTTTTTGATAAACAATTCCGCAGCATTACCTGCAAAATATTTATAAAATGCGCAGTTTTTTAAAGTGTTGAAAAAGCCAGAATTCTAATCTGAATTATTTATTTATTTAAGATTGTGTCCCACACAGTAGTGAAGAGATTTAGTGACGAGATGTTGTTTGATAATAATGTTGGCACCAATTCCAAATTTTAATAATTAATAAAACAAGAAAAAAGTCACTTGTAGTTTGTAAGTTCCATAATGTTCTTCGCCTAAATGATCATAGATCGCATATTATGATCCTTATTTCCAGAAATTTAAATTTAGCACAAATTACTATCATAGAAAGTGTATCAAGAAATTGAATATTGATCGGCGCCTAATTGATCATAAATCATAGGTATAGGTAGTAGGATTTATTTTCACCAATTTTTTTTAAATTTTAATATCATGTTTAACAATTTGGTAACAAGATCACATTTAATTAAAATAAGTTTAATTGATCATAGATCACATACCTATTATAATCGTTATTTACGAAAGTATTTGAAATTTGAGTGATCCTATTTAATAATTTGTTAAAAATAATAAATTCAATCAAAATAAGATATGCGATCATTATTGATTGTCGCCTAATTGATCATAGATCGTATGTTCTAAACTTATTTAAGAATTTGTTAAAATGATCCTGTTTCCGATCCTGGGCCCCAAATTAACAAATATTATTTAATTTCAAGTTCTTACAAACTTTAGCAGTTATTTATGATCAATAATTTTAATTTTAAACCATACTTAAACACCTTTCTATAAACAACTCATTAGTTTTATAAATTTTGTAGACATTTAATGAGTCAGCTAATAATTCTATAAATTAAGCAATATGAATCATAATCTTCATTAAAAAAGGACTTATAATTTTTGCAAATGTGTGTTAAATCAACAGAATAGAATGATGCTTACAATTTAACAAGAAAAAAGAAAGAAAACAAAATTAAACAAACACAAACCTCAACCATTAAAAAAGTGTATAATTTTAGAACAAAATAATGCAACAAAATAAACAAACTTTTACTTTTACAAAAAATGTTTAGCGGTTTCTAATAGATACATGTAGACAAAATTAAATGAAGCTATTAAATAAATAGTTGCTTAGTTATTGTGTACATTATTTTGTAATATTTGAAAAGTAAATTTACAAAATACATACATTCATGGGGTCAATAATATCAACAGGGGTTTCCGTATAATATGGTATTTGTTTATCTCATATTGTCTATAGTTTGTGCTATTTTTAAAATTAGTTGTTGCATATTTCTGCTATTTTTATTGTATAAACAATGTACGTCTTTTATTGTCTTTTACAGCAGTTTATACGTGATTAATTTTTACGCTTAATAAATATAATTATGGATGGTTTTTTTTTTCTTCTCATTTTAATTTATATAAATATATTTTATTGACACATAATGCCCTATTATGGAGCTGCTATATTGTCATAATTATAAGCCATAGATAAATTTTTTATATTAATACTTGTTGCTGTTACTATTTTCTTATAGATATCGTCATCAGCACTCCATCCACACCAAATTCTACCCTATCATCACAAACAAATCTGTATGGTAGCCCGAATACCCCGTCGCCTGCCACTCCCACCCAACAGACAAGTACTCCCTTGGGTAGCGGCGGCACTAGCACCGGCACATCATCATCTAATCAAAGTGTTACGGGTTCATCGGGTCATAAGAATAGCCTAAAGGGTACAAAATTAGCCAGAAGAGCAAGATCATTTAAGGACGATTTGTTTGAGAAGATCAATCTAATGCGTACGCCTACCAATACACTGGGGAGGTGGGTTTTATTTAATAAATAACTCTTTTTAAATATTTTCATTTTGTTATTTTTTTGTATTTCATAAAAGATCCCATTCTCCTCAAAGTCCACGACATAAAAAAGAACCACCAACCGCCGAAGAAGTGGATAAATCAGCCCAATCTTTAGCGTTTCATGTCAAGGACATATCAAATGCTCTAAAACATTTTCGAGATGTTGTACATAAGAAAAAATTAGAGGTATTACCAGGCAATGGAACAGTTATATTGGAATATACGGCAGGCATGATATCGGGTAAATAAGATCTTATTTTGCTTTGAAAATATTAAAATTTATCATCTTGTTCTGCAAACTTTCAGTTATACAAGCTCATATGTTAAATGAAAATAATGCTGTCTTAGTCTCGGCCACCCAGCAAGTCTATCGATGTTTGGGTAAACTTATAAAATTCTCTGATGAAGTTATGCTTAGCGAAGAGTCCGAAGAATGCTCCTCACTAAATGATGATAATGTACGAGAAATTGTGGATCCTTTAGAGGAAGCCGTACGGGTATGTTAAAACCATATACAAAATTAAACTAAAATGTTTAATAATTTCATATAAACTTGTTTATTTCAATAAAAAGAATCTCGCCACACTGGCTCATCAAAAACTAAAAGAACGCGAAGGTTTGGCTTTTCAATATGATACCACATCAACAGATTCTCAAATATCAACATCATCGGGAGGATCAAATAATCCACATAATTTGTTAATGCGTCCATCGGTGGAAGTTGCTGGACAACGTACCTCCCTGCCGGATATAACATTGACACCAAAGTAACATTAAAATTTAAAAACTATTCCTGTTAAAAGATTTATTTATTTATTTATTATTGTTTTATTTAGAGAAAGAGATACTCTTGAAAAAACAACATCCAATCCATTACGTTCTCACAGTACCGAAAGTATTTTAAGAGATACCAGTCCCCCACCAAAACCACCATTGCCTAATAGGTAAACAAATCAACTTACCTTATGAACTTTAAAAAGAGTTTTACTTAATTTATCTTATGATCCCTCAATCCTAGATCACATAATCCTCCACCTTTACCACCAAAGAGAGTCAGTCATACAAATCAACATGCAATTTATGATACCAGCATTAATACCGATTTGGATCACAGTACCGATGTGATAGGTGTTGATCAGTAAGTTAAAAAAAAAAAAAAAAACAAACAAACGAAAATGCAAGTATTAATTTTGTTTTATTGTATAATTTTCTAGTCTATCGGTACGTTCTCGTTCGCCGGATGAAAATTCTAGTCAATGCTCTTTTGATCATTCCCGTGAAGAGGATATATGTCAAAGATTTAATATGGCATATGATAGTAAGTTAATTTCTCATGCTAATACTCCTTTTTCATAAAATATCATTGAACTAGTTCGATATATAGATCTTAAGTGAAGATTTCACTTTTTTATAAAATATGTTTCTGAATAAGTACAGAACTAGAACTGAATTAGAACTTAACTAGAAATGAACTAGAACTGAACTAGAACTGAACTAGAACTGAACTAGAACTGAACTAGAACTGAACTAGAACTGAACTAGAACTGAACTAGAACTGAACTAGAACTGAACTAGAACTGAACTAGAACTGAACTAGAACTGAAACTAGAACTAGAACTGAACTAGAACTGAACTAGAACTGAACTAGAACTGAACTAGAACTGAACTAGAACTGAACTAGAACTGAACTAGAACTGAACTAGAACTGAACTAGAACTGAACTAGAACTGAACTAGAACTGAACTAGAACTGAACTAGAACTGAACTAGAACTGAACTAGAACTGAACTAGAACTGAACTAGAACTGAACTAGAACTGAACTAGAACTGAACTAGAACTGAACTAGAACTGAACTAGAACTGAACTAGAACTGAACTAGAACTGAACTAGAAACTGAACTAGAACTGAACTAGAACTGAACTAGAACTGAACTAGAACTGAACTAGAACTGAACTAGAACTGAACTAGAACTGAACTAGAACTGAACTAGAACTGAACTAGAAACTGAACTAGAACTGAACTAGAACTGAACTAACTGAACTAGAACTGAACTAAACTAGAACTGAACTAGAACTGAACTAGAACTGAACTAGAACTGAACTAGAACTGAACTAGAACTGAACTAGAACTGAACTAGAACTGAACTAGAACTGAACTAGAACTGAACTAGAACTGAACTAGAACTGAACTAGAACTGAACTAGAACTGAACTAGAACTGAACTAAAACTGAACTAGAACTGAACTAGAACTGAACTAGAACTGAACTAAAACTGAACTAGAACTGAACTAGAACTGAAGTAGAACTGAACTAGAACTGAACTAGAACTGAACTAGAACTGAACTAGAACTGAACTAGAACTGAACTAGAACTGAACTAGAACTGAACTAGAATTGAACTAGAACTGAAATAGAACTGAAATAGAACTGAAATAGAACTGAACTAGAACTGAATTAGATCTGAACTAGAACTGTACTAGAACTAAACTAGTACTGAACTACAACTGAACTAGGTTATTTTAGGGTTTATTTAATCTTTCATAGGATTTTTTTATAAAAGTACTGTTCTTATAAAGTACTTTTGGTCAATTTAGGGGTTATTTAGAACGATAAGTTTTTTGAAAGCAATCTTTTATACAAAGTACATTTTGAGAAAGGTACTCTTAATAAAAGTAAATTTTTTGAGAACAATGTTCACTAGCTTATAATTTTAATTTGTTAAAAAACAGTTTTGAAAGAGATGTTTGAGTTAAATCGCTGCTTTTTACTACAGAATTTGTAAATGCAATTACAATTTATTTTAACTCAGTTACACTTACTTCTAATGTATTTTAATGTAAACTATAATTTAATAAAATTATTTCCATAAAATAACAAATTTAATTTAAGTTCATATTATCTTGCAAAAAAAAAAAAAAAAAAAAAAATATCATTTTCGCAAATTCTGTAACTAAAACATAAAAAATTGATAAATTTAGAAAACAATACTGAAGGTGTTATTGGTGGTGGTTTAAATAAGTTAAACGAACCGCTAACAGAAAGCAATATAACCAAAGCAAAAAGTGGATCAACAGCAAATACAAATATAGCAGCGGCCAGCGGTGATTTAAATGAAGAGGATATGGGTAAAACGGAATTACGTAAAGCGAACAATCATCGGCACTCAAACGAATCGGGTACTTGAATGAATATTTTTTCTAACAACTAATTTTCTAAACTTGTTGTTCGTATCTTGTCTTAGAAATAAAAAATACATTTTCATCCATAAAAAATAAAAAAATTAGCTGTTGTAAACACCAATTGTTTAAAATAATTTTTGCTGTAATAGTTTTACCACCTACTATTTCCTTATATATTTTTTTTATAAAATAATTTGGTTTTACTTTTTTTTTTTGTTACATTGTTCTTTTTAACAATTTGTTTGCATGTTTTGTTGCGTTTTACTTAACTATTAAATAACATAAACATTTTACTTACAAAATTTATTTATTTCTTTTT
This sequence comes from Lucilia sericata, assembly GCF_015586225.1. Classification (NCBI taxonomy): domain Eukaryota; kingdom Metazoa; phylum Arthropoda; class Insecta; order Diptera; family Calliphoridae; genus Lucilia; species Lucilia sericata. The sequence continues at coordinate 161,907 of NW_023994425.1, read as the reverse complement.
CTTCCTCTACAGGTTTTGTTTCCATCAATTCTTTTCGCACTTCAACACAAAGTTATTCCAAGTCTTCAACAAAGTCCAGTAATTCCTCCTCAGAGTTGGCCATTATGACTAGTAATAATAGTATAAATGATGAATTCTTTCAAATCCATAATATGACACAAACCACAAAGAAAACCTCCTCTGTTTGTATATCCAGCACGAGTAGTATATCAGAATCATCGGCTTTGCGTATAGGCAATGACGATGAACGACGTATTTCTTCACCCGATCAATTCGAAGATGAAAGAAAAATGCTAGAACAATTACAAGCTATGTCAACTACTACTACGAGTGCCGCTACCAGCAGCATAGCCTCCTCCACTACTAAGAAATTGTTAATGCAAAGCAATAGTTTGGATATAACAGATGAGGGTATGTTAAATACCAGCGATTTACAGCCACCAGCTTTACCACCAAAAATATCAAAGTTGGGCAAAGAACGTCAGTTATCACCATATGATTTGGAATTTGAAAAGTATGTTGTTTCTTTTTTGCGTTAATGGAAACGTCCTATATCTTTTTAAATTTATTTATAGTATTAACGAATTACCTGAATTACGTGTCAGAACATACCAGTGGCAAACTAGGCATACCAGTCTTATTGACTCTAGGCGTCTGGATAAGCCAGCGGGTAGTTGCAATGCCATAAATATTACCAGTAGTGGTCAAATTGAAGAACCTCCACCTTTGCCAATGAAGAAAAAACACAGTAAGTTTTAATCTCCTAAAAAATCTAGTTTTTCAATACATTCTTCACTTATACATATGCGCATACATACATGGTTTACACTCATAATAATATTTATTTTAATCTTCGTTTTACACTGTACATTTTTCATGTAATTATTTACATTAAATATTTGCTATTTGTTTGATTAACTTTATTGATCGTCTAAAACCAATGAAGAAAAAATAAGTTTATTTCAAAAACTCTTTAACAAAATTTTAAGATTGTTATCTTAACTTTTTGAACTTATGTTCTAGACTATAGACTAGACTGTAGACTAGACTATAGACTAGACTATAGACTAGACTATAGACTAGACTATAGTATAGACTAGACTATAGACTAGACTATAGACTAGACTATAGACTAGACTATAGACTAGACTATAGACTAGACTATAGACTAGACTATAGACTAGACTATAGACTAGACTATAGACTAGACTATAGACTAGACTATAGACTAGACTATAGACTAGACTATAGACTAGACTATAGACTAGACTATAGACTAGACTATAGACTAGACTATAGACTAGACTATAGACTAGACTATAGACTAGACTATAGACTAGACTATAGACTAGACTATAGACTAGACTATAGACTAGACTATAGACTAGACTATAGACTAGACTATAGACTAGACTATAGACTAGACTATAGACTAGACTATAGACTAGACTATAGACTAGACTATAGACTAGACTATAGACTAGACTATAGACTAGACTATAGACTAGACTATAGACTAGACTATAGACTAGACTATAGACTAGACTATAGACTAGACTATAGACTAGACTATAGACTAGACTATAGACTAGACTATAGACTAGACTATATACTAGACTATAGACTAGACTATAGACTATACTATAGACTGGACTATAGACTAGACTATAGACTAGACTATAGACTAAACTATAGACTAGGCTATAGACTAGACTATAGACTAGACTATAGACTAGACTATAGACTAGACTATAGACTAGACTATAGACTAGACTATAGACTAGACTATAGACTAGACTATAGACTAGACTATAGACTAGACTATAGACTAGACTATAGACTAGACTATAGACTAGACTATAGACTAGACTATAGACTAGACTATAGACTAGACTATAGACTAGACTATAGACTAGACTATAGACTAGACTATAGACTAGACTATAGACTAGACTATAGACTAGACTATAGACTAGACTATAGACTAGACTATAGACTAGACTATAGACTAGACTATAGACTAGACTATAGACTAGACTATAGACTAGACTATAGACTAGACTATAGACTAGACTATAGACTAGACTATAGACTAGACTATAGACTAGACTATAGACTAGACTAGACTAGACTAGACTATAGACTAGACTATAGACTAGACTATAGACTAGACTATAGACTAGACTAGACTATAGACTAGACTATAGACTAGACTATAGACTAGACTATAGACTAGACTGTAGACTAGACTATAGACTAGACTATAGACTAGACTATAGACTAAACTATAGACTAAACTATAGCCTACCTAACAAAAGTTTGTAAGTTAGAAAATGTACCGAAAATGTCGTGGGAGTACCGCGGTATTTTTCGATATCAAAAAATACTGAATTGTCCATGCCTGTCGCAGACTGCCTCGTTATTTGATCAAATTAGCAATAGTAAATGGGAATCACTTTTTATAGAAAAAAGACTGTTTATATCTTGCAAAACATTGTAATAATACCACAATTTATAGAAAACTTTCTTGTTAACATGCAATTTGCTAGACCACAACAAAACTATATCGAAAAATAACTTTTGTTACACTTATCAAATTTACCTAACTTCTGAGTATAGCAAATCTAGTAAATATGCCACAGTTCATAACAAACTTTATGGTAAATCTTTATCTAGGTATTAAATATACAATACAGCTATTTGTTAAACTTGATAAAATGTTCAAGATAAAAGTCTAATGAAAATCAACTTTATAATAAACTGAGCTAAAATATCTTACAAATCTAGCAAGTGTTGTAAATATACTACAATTTATAGGAAACTCTCTGACAGAAAAGATAAATCTAGAGAAAATACTGATGTTTGCTAGACCTCTACAACAGAACATATTAAATTGTGATAAGCATGTCTTAATCAAACTTACAAGACCTAAAATCATTGCTAACGGCTGTAAAAACTGATGAGTTTGCGTATAAGAAACTGTTATTGATAACACCTGGAGTTTATGTATTATGCAAGACTAATACAGTTGATTGTTTAATAAATAAATTTATCTCAAAGTAAATGTTTTTAATGTAAAACTTTTTTGTTGTAAACAAATTCTGTAAATATCGATGGTATATTTTTGCAAATCTTTTCAAAAAATGTTATAACTATTTGTTCATTTGCTAAAAGAATAAAAATTTCATGCTATAAATAATAATTATCATAAACTAAACATTTGCTTGATTACTTATTTTTCCAAAAAAAAAAACATCAATTACATTATTACAAAGAACATCTTCCATAACAACAGTAACAAAGAAACACCTGTAATCTTATAACAAACAAATTATTCTTAAGAAAATGTAATTGTCTTAACGTTTTTGTGTAAATTTTATTCGTTTTTATTTTCAAATCAAACAAAAAAAAATTAAAACAAAACTACTTTCTAGTGTTTCAAAGTGTGGCATTTTCAGGTAAGTTTAGTTAGAAAATGAAAAATTAGTGTTTTGAAAAGGCCACCCACTAGCCAATATGCTTTCTTTTAAACTTAAAATTTGTAAAAATAAGTATTTAAATGTTTGGCTTTTAGTTGAATTTAAACAAAAGAAATAATATTAAATGTTAATTAAAACTAATAAAACCCCTTTATATTTGTTTATATCTTTTGTGACAGTCTTGGCCTATATGGAAATATGTTCAGCCTCAACACAACAACATCGTCACACAATATCGGATTGTAATTTAAACCGAAACATAACACACAGTCAAACTATGAAGTAGGTTTCTTTAAACAGCTTTTCCTTTTTATTATTTTTTTACATAATTTGTTATTAAACAATTTTAGTATTGCTACATTTGCCAAAGAGGAATTTGTTGGCGGTGATTTAAATGAAACCCCACCTGCTTTACCACCGAAAAATCATAAACAAATTCTAAGAAATTCAACATCACCAATACCACCCACTATTATAACAACACCACCGCCTAGTCCAAAACCAAAACATTTACCATCAGATCATCGTATCCTAATGGGTTCAGGAACGGGTAATGAAATGATGACTACCTTATCGGAGGAAGTGGGTGATCAATATGATGATGAGAGTGGTGGCAATATTTTACATTCTCATGAATTACAAAATGTTTACGATACGTCCATGCAGCAAAAAGGTACAAATTCAATGTCATCATCACCTTGCGATAAAGTGGTGGGACCGAACGGTGATTATACATCAAGTGAAATGGAAGAAATGGTCAATTATAATAACTATAATAGAAAGGTGAGTGTGGAAGAAAAACCAAGACTATAGTCTGAACTATAAACAAGGCTATAGTCTGGACAATACTATAGTTTGGACTATAGTCTGGACTTTACACAAGACAATAGTCTAGACTATAGTCCAGACAGTATAATAGTCTGGACTATAGACTAGACTATAGACAAGACTATAGTATGGACTATAGACAAGACTATAGACAATACTATATAGTCGGTACTGTAGACAAGAATATAGTCTGGACTATAGAATATACTATAGACAAGACTATAGACCAGACTATAGACAAGACTATAGTCTGGACTATAGACAAGACTATAGTCTGGACTATAGACAAGACTATAGTCTGGACTATAGACAAGAATATAGTCGGTACGATAGACAAGAATATAGTCTGGACTATAGACTAGACTATAGACAAGACTATAGACTAGACTATAGACAAGACTATAGTCTGGACTATAGACAAGACTATAGTCTGGACTATAGACAAGAATATAGTCTGGACTATAGACAAGAATATAGTCTGAATAATATAGACAAGATTCCAGTCTGGACTATAGACAATACTATACTCTGGACTATTGACAAGACTATAGTCTGTACAATAGACAAGAAAATAAAAATACTTTTCCAAAATTAATAATATAAATTGCTTTTTTCCACAGAGTCCCATGTGTACCGAAGAAATCAACCATCTGCCAAATATATTGGAAGAGGTTGACATTACCCCTTATTTAGTATTCAAAAAAGACAATGAGGATGGTCCAGAGGTAAGGGGTGGCCATATAGATGCTTTAATTGTTCATGCAAGTCGTGCAAGTCAAAAAGATAAAGGTAAACAATAATTTTCTTTAACCGCAAAAATTCTATTAAAAAACAATATTTTTATTCCGAATTAAAGCTTTTAGTGAAGCATTTATAACAACGTTCCGTACATTTATACAACCCATCGATTTAATTGAAAAGTTAACCCATCGTTATACGGTATTCTTTTGCCAATCAAATGATCAAAAACAAAAAGCGGCAAAGGAAACGTTTTCGCTATTAGTACGAGTTGTGAATGATTTAACGTAAGTTTTAATAATTATAAAACATTCCCAAAAATATAAATAATATAAAAATGTTTTCCTTTTTTAGCTGCACCGATTTAACTTGTGCAAATCTACTTACTTTATTAGTGGAATTTGTGTATGAATTAGTATGTGCCGGCCAATTATATTTGGCCAAATTATTGCGTAAACAAATTGAAGAAAAGGTAGGTGGTTACCCTTAACTTTCTCTTATATATATTTTTGTACAAAAAACTATTTCTCTTTATTTTTATCGACTTATTAGGTCAATTTGTATAAAAAATCACGTTTGCCTGCCTATCCCACCAACACAATGTTTTCCACGGTCACCGTACAGCCCAGTCTGCTCGATTTTAAGGCTTTGGAAATTGCCAAACAAATGACCCTACTGGATGCTGAACTATTTCAGAAAATTGAAATACCTGAAGTTTTAATATTTGCCAAAGATCAATGTGAAGAGAAATCACCAAATTTAAATAAATTCACTGAACACTTTAATAAAATGTCCTATTGGGCACGTTCGAAAATACTGATGTTACAATGTGCCAAAGAACGCGAGAAATATGTAGAGAAATTTATTAAGATAATGATACATTTGAAGAAGATACATAATTATAATTCATATTTGGCCTTATTGTCGGCGTTGGATTCATCGCCCATTAGAAGGTAAGTTAGGAATCATACGCAGTCGTGCCTAGGTGTTAAGAGTAGAAATTTAATATTTAATATTCAATTAGTTTCTTAAATTTCTTAACAGCATTTTTTGCTAAAATTTAAATTAATTTTTAAACAAATTTGTTTTCTTTTCAGACTTGAATGGAATAAATCGATTAAGGAAAATATACAAAATAATTGTAATATAATTGATTCAAGTTCGAGTTTTCGCAATTACCGTCAAGCACTAGCAGATACACAACCCCCTTGTATACCCTATATGTAAGTAATCTCTATCTCTTTTTAGGCAAAAATTCTTTTTAAAAACTGAATTCTATAAACTACTTTTCAGTGGCCTTGTTCTACAAGATCTTACCTTTGTACATGTGGGCAATCCAGACTATTTAAAAGACGGCATTGTAAACTTTTCCAAGCGTTGGCAACAGTACAATATTATTGTAAATATGAAACGTTTTAAAAAAGGGTAAGTTATTTTAAACGAAATTACTTATTATGTTTATTTATTAAGGATTTTATTTTATTATTAACTATGTTTCCTTTAGCTCTTATACATATCGACGCAACGAACGTATTATAAGATTCTTTGATAATTTTGAAAACTTCTTAGGTGAAGAAGATATGTGGCAAATTTCAAAAACCATTAAGCCTTAAGGCAAATGTAAAATAATTAGTGCATAAATAAATCTACACACATGCGTAAATATTTAAGAAGAATCACTAAAACAAAACAAAAAAAAACATATAAAACAGTAACATAAAAACAGGAAATGTCAATCTCTAAACTCAACACAAAAACAAAACAAAAAACAAAAATTGATAAAATTTTCAAAAAAAACACACACACATTAACACACAAAAAAGTATCTATGATAAAAAAATCTAATTTTACTTGCACAACGAATGATGAACGATGTTAAAACACACACACACTCCTTCTCCTCCTCCCACACACACACAAAATGGTTTTACAAAAATGAAGTGTTTGGTATTTCCTTTTTTTGCATGCTTAAAGTAAATCTTTAAAATATTTCTATATATTTTTTTAACCCTTTAGCTTTTAACAATTGTAAGTTATTTTTGTTTCTTAATTAATTAACTATTTATTTCTAACAACGGAGCAGTTTATTGCTTAAAAAAAGCAATAACTGTTTTCAAACTCCAGGGGGCTTATTGTCTAAATAATCCCCTTAATCTAAGTCTTAAACTGATTTCTTATTTTTTTTATTGAACAATTTTTAAAAATAAGTGTAAATTATTGTATTTAATTATAAGATTTTACAAATAACTTTTTTTTTTATAAATTTACTGTTTCAAAACTGTTTTTGTTTTGAAATTTATTATTTAAAAAAAAAAGATTCTTTTTATTAATTTACTAGTATAAATACTAAAGATTTTGTATTTTTCAAATAAAATTTTGCAAAGAGATTTTTGCAATTGTTTTTTCTTAAAAAAAAATGTCTACTTTGCTGCTAAAAGATTGTAAAGTTATGAAGCAACATTTTAAGTAATATTGGGAACAGTTAGAGATTAACAAATGAGGTGGATTTGGTATAGCTTGGTGGTAGTACAAGGTGATTTTATGAAAGGTGGAGGAGAATAATACAGCAAATGTTAGACTATAAAACTCTCTATGCTCAAGACTTTAGTCTACACAACAGAACAATCTAGACTATAGAAGAGGCTAAAGAACAGTCTAGACTATAGACTATTTTATAGAACAGTCTTTAGTCTAGACTATAGAACTGCCTATAGTCTAGATTATAGAATTGTCTATATTCTAGACTATTGAACTGTCTATAGTCTAGATTATAGAATTGTCTATATTCTAGACTATTGAACTGTCTATAGTCTAGATTATAGAACAGTCTAAACTATAGACTATAGAACAGTCTAAACTATAGACTATAGAACAGTCTAAACTACAGACTATAGAACAGTCTATACTATAGACTATAGAACAGTCTATACTATAGACTATAGAACAGTCTATACTATAGACTATAGAACAGTCTATACTATAGACAATAGAACTGTCTATAGTCTGGACTATACAACAGTATACAGTCTAGACTATAGAACAGTCTACAGTCTAGACTATGGAAGAGTTTATAGTTTAGACCATGATACTATAGATGATACTATATATAGTCTGGATTATAGCACAGTCTATAGTACTACTGAACATCTTATAATCTACATTATAGAACAATCTTCAGTCCAGACTATATAGCATTTTATAATCTATACTATAGTACAAACTATAATCCAGACTATCTATATATAGAACAGTCTACAGTCTAGACTATAGAACAGCCTTTTGTCTTGATTATAAAACAGTATACAGTCTAGACTATAGAACAGTCTACAGTCTAGACTATGGAAGAGTTTATAGTCTAGACCATGATACTATAGAACAGTCTAGATTATAGAACAATTTGTAGTCTGGATTATAGCATAGTCTATAGTACTACTGAACATCCTATAATCTACATTATAGAACAATCTTCAGTACAGACTATATAACATTTTATAATCTATACTATAGTACAAACTATAATCCAGACTATCTATATTTAGTCTAGACTATAGAACAGTCTACAGTCTAAACTATAAAACAGCCTTTACCCTACAGTCTAGACTATAGAATAGTCTACAGTCTAGACTATAAAACAGTCTAGAGTATAGAACAGTTTATAGTCTAGACTATAGAAGAGTTTATAGTCTAGACAATGATAATATAGAACAGTTTAGATTATAGAACAAACTATAGTCTAGATTATAGTACTGTCTATAGCACTACTGAACATCCTAAAATCTGGATTATAGAATAATCTTCAGTCCAGAATAAAGAACATTTTATAATCTATACTATCGAACAAACTATAATCCAGACTATCGAACAAACTATAATTTAGACTGTAGAAAAAGTAAATCTTTTAGTCTATAATTTAGATTATAGATTAGTTTCCAGTCCAGACTATAGAACAGTCTTAAGACCAGACTATAGAACAGTCTTTACTCTGGTCTATGGAAGTTTTACATTGAAGAATTTCAAATTGTAAAATATTACAATAATTTAATTATATATTCATTTCTATTATTTCTATAAAACTCTAACTTTGTATCAATTCTTTTCGCCATAATTATTTCAAATTTCAAATCTTTTCACATCACATTTAAATATTTTTAATTCCCTACATTTTTCTACTAAAGGGTTGAACAATATTTAAAATTTTATTATTTACAGCGCTTTTCCTCAACAAAAAAAAAACAAAAACAAAAAAAAACAACACAAAAAATAATAAAATATTGTACAAATGTTGCTTTTAAATATATAAAAATAACTACTACATATATAGAGTAATTTAATAATAAGTTCATTTGTGGTTTTTAGTTGTATTTTTTAATTTAAAATCATCCACATCCAAAACAAACCACAAAAAGACATAGAAACAATCTTAGCAACAATCATTTGTCATTTTCGTACACATTTGCCTGAGAAATATCTATTAATCATGTAATTTTCTATAGAAGAACAAACATTTCTATTATCTATTCAGCAATCTATATAAATCATTCAATCACCTACCTTATCATACACATAAACAAAAAAAAAACACTCATACACACACACACACATGGAATCAAGACTGTCTTTATTAGATGTAAATACATAAAAATATTATATATGTATACTTACTTAAGTATATAATTTATTTTTTATTTTTATTATTTGTTTAATGGTCTTATAAAGAAAGTATTGCAAAAGTTATAAAATAATTTTTCAAAAGAAAATAGTTCCGTTTAAAGAATACATAGTATAGTCCTATAGAATGATCTATATTTCAGCCTATAGGGTAATTTATTATCCCAACTAAAGGTAACAGATTGGTCTATAGTCCAGACTATAGGATGGTCTATAGAGCTGATTATAGATTGATTTATATACCAGACTATAGAATGATCTATATTATAGAATAGAATAATCTATAATCCAGGTTATAGAATGACTATAAAATGATCTATAGTTCATACTATAGAATAATCTAAAATCAAGTCTTTAAAATGATCTATAGTCCAGACTATAGAATGATAATTTTATAGTACAGACTAAAATGTGATGTATAATACAGACTATAGAATGAACTGTAATCGATACTATGGAATAGTCTATAGTCCAGTTTTTTTTAATATGTATTAATAATTAACATTTTCAATTTTATTTTAACAAAAATATTTTAAAGTCTTTGCACATAAACTATTTCAATCACTAAAAACTATTGCAATTTAGTTTAACATTTAATTTATATTCTATATTTTTCAAATTGTTTCTTTTTTTATTATTTAATAATTACGTTTTTAACGGCACGTTTTTTTATAATTATTTAACTAAAGAATAAAAAAAATCATTATTAAGATAAATATATAAATACTTTCATTGCATTATAAACATATATTTATTAAATTAATTTATTTTATAAAAATCTTAAGTAATATTTTCAAAAAACAACAACAAATATGTTTATTTTTATACTCAAAATATTAAAATAAAAATTTAAACTAAATAAATTTTATAAATATAAACTTAAATTTAAAACAAACTGTTTCCAAACCAAACAATCATGTAAAATTTGAAATACAATATTAATCAAACATTTCATATGCATAACAATTCAAAATTCTGCTTCTTTAAGTTAGAATTGTAGCTTATAGACTCTAAAAAAGAAGCAGCTGTTAAAAATAGGCAAATTATGCTAATTTTAGTGGCCATAACTTTTTAAAACTTTGACTCCATAACTAACTGCTTATTTAGAGTATATGAGTTACATTTTTTTAATAAAATTTACAATATTTTTATTAATATTTATTTGTTTTCCATTTCTGTTGTGTATTTTTGTTTGTTTTATTTTTGTGTGCAATTTTGTTTTGTTTTATTTTGTAACTGATATTAGTATGTAGATTTTGAAAATTATATTTTTTTTATTTTTAAACAAAACTATTATAATTGCAATATTTATATACATACTTATTCTGAAATAAAAACAAATTGGAAAAAAAGAACTCCATAATAAAACAAAAACTTATTAATTATATATAAACAAATTAAAGTATTTAGTAGTATATACATATATATTTTTTGAAATACTAAATTTTATTTATGTTTAATAACTTTTTTATTATTATTTACTACTATTAAATATTAAAAAAAAAATAAAAACAATATACAAACATACATACAATTTAACATAGTAATATTACTGTAATAAGAAATTATTGATATATTAGAACAAATTTACTAATATTTCAGCAAATTAATAAATAAATATGAAAAAATAAATAAATAATAGATGATCAAAAATCTACAAGAATTAAAAAATAAAATAAATAACAAATTTAATTGAATGTACACAAAAAAAACTATACTAAATAATGTGTTTTATTTCTTTAAAAGGGGATGATGAAAATTTCAACGACAAAATAGTCTACTAAAGAATAGTTTAGACTACAGAATCGTCTATAATACAGATTTCAGACTAGACATCGGTATAACCTCTAGTCAAGACTACAGTCTAGGCTACAGAACAGTCTATACTACAGAACAGTGTATAGTCTATGATACAGAACAGTCTATGGTCTAGACTACAGAACAGAATAGTCTAAAGGATAGAATACACAATTGTCTATAGTCTACAATATAGAATAGTTGTTTCCTTCTAATTCATGTCAAAGTAAAATATAAACCGTTTTCATACATTTTTTTAAAACGATTTCCAACACTGTTATAATTTTAACAGTCTGGTAGCTTGTATTTGTTTGTTCATATTTTTTCTCTACTGGCATCATTAACCGGCATATTTTGAGATAGTGATGCCTACTTTTTTAAACAATAACCGCCATTTTAAATGAACATTAATTATGTACAACAGTTTTTTAAAAATCCATAATTAATGAAAATCTCTACCTTCATGTTTTAGTATGTCACTTATTTTTAATAATTTTATAAAAAATATACTAAAAAATCTTGTTTATCTTATGTCAACAATAAAAACTCTATATAAAATCGCTAGAGCTCTTGCTAAATTTAGCGAGACTTTTTAACCCGCTTTAAATTATACAAAACTAGCTGAATTACCAACACTGTAAATCGGCTAGTTTTATCGTCTGTGTTGTTGTGTTAATTTCAAGTTCAGTGGTAGGCTTAAAGAAAAAAGAAATCGATACGAAAAAAAACTAAAAAGAAAATAAATCACACACGAAGGTGAAAATAAATTATATTTAATTAGAATCTACAAGAAAATAACAATTAAAGCAAGTGTTTTCAAAATAAACTATATAGAACTTATAAAATTATAAACTATTGAAGTTTGAAAATTTTGCAAAAAAAAAAAACAAAGTTCTTTGTCTGCGGCGTCGTCGTCGCTATATGTGAAAAAAGGGTGTGTTACAACAGAACAGTCACAGTCAATCACTCCGCCAAAGGAGTCTCAATATTTTGTGTTTCCTTTCGGTGAAAAAAGCAACATATTTAGCAATAAAATCTATTACACAAAAAAAAAACTAAAAATTTGTTAAAACAAAATGATAAAAAACATTTCTTTAAATTAATTGCATTAGTTTTAAAAATGTAAAACGAAATCTGAAACATTAGCAAATATTTCTAATTTTCTATTGTGTTTCGTGTTTATTGGTTGGTCATTTCCTTTCCTTTTTAAGTTGCTGGGGATTTTTCTCTAGTTGCCGCTATGTGGCTAGAGATGTATGGCCGGAGAGTTATTTAGTTTTTTTTCTTGCTGTGGTAATCGGTACCATACAGATACATACCATTTTATTTTCGTTGTGCTTTTTTTTTGTATTTTTGTATTATTATCCAAATAAGGAGGACACTTTTTCTTCTTCATTCCTTGTATGTATGCTTTAAATGCTGCTACTGCATATTGCTGCTTCTGCTGCCGCTACTTTATGTTTTTGTTATTGTACACAAACGTTAATGCACAGACTTTCTATTGTGTATATGATTTACAGTGGGTGAGGAAAGTTTTTCGACAAAAAAAGTACTTCCGCTAAACTTTTCTACTTGATCAGAAATTTTGGTATTTGAAAATGGACCAAATAGTTTTAATAAGGAAAGATATATGGAATACAATGTTCGTCTGACCAAAAATAGTCTAAAAGAGATTAGAATAGCTGCGATTGTGACTTTGAGATGTGTTCTAACTCTTCGTCATCCTTGCATATGCAAAAAAATATCGCATGTGTTCGTTGTCCCATTTGGTGGTTAAAGCTTTTATCAAGTACTAATGGGTAATTAACCCTACAAAGGTTTTAAAACTACTACCCAATCTTATTGGTGATCTTGTTGCTTTAGTGTCAAGCTTTAACTACATGACTTTAGACTTTAGCCGGTGTAACAGTTCCCCTACTGTTGCAAGTTTTTTACTGGCAAAAATCTCTCGCGAATATAAAATGTTTGTGCCAATATAGACATTAAGTTCTTGTTAGAGTTTTTCTGCTGCTGTTGCGATCTTAAAACAATTTGAGAATCGGGTCGTTCACGAGCGAAGTTCTAATTAGTTTGCTCACAGCCTCGGAATTCTTTTTTACTCCTACTCTATGAAGGAATAGCGACAGAAGGTGAAAGAAAACCCATTTCTAGCGGATCTACATATAATATCTGTAGAAACAAGTATTTGTTAACTTTAGGAAAATATAGTTGTAATAGGTTAAGATGAAATAACTTCATGTTCCAGAATGGACCGTTATGAAATTCTTTTCTATCATAAATTTTTTAAAAATTAATATTTGCATTTATTTAGAAAGTACATACATATTTATGACTTGCTAATAGCAAGTTACTATTCCATAAATTGTCGAAATATTAACATAACCGACTGTAAAATGATTGTAACAACTACAAAAAGCAAGAAAAAAAGAAACCTGTCTTAAGCTTTACTCCCATATCCATATTGTATGGTATGTGCATACGTTTGTACAATTGCTGTTGTTTTTTTTTTGTTATTGTCATACGGTGTTTGTTCCGATGCCTACGTGCAAATGGTGATCAACTTTAAGGGTTGATCATAATGTGCGTGTGGTGATGGTTAGTTATGTTTAGGTTGTTTTTACTGCTACTATTATTCTTCTATTCCGTTTTGTTTTTAATCTATTCTATTTGAGTGGTGGTTTAATAGACAAATTCAACAACAACAACAACCAACAAACATTAAAGAAGGGTGCTATTTTGCAAAATCTTATAATTTTTACTTATACATTTATGTATTTATTTGTATGTTTGTATGCAAATGTACATACCTACCTAGTAGATATTTTGGGTGGGGAGAAACTGAACAAATGTTACATTTCATGCTTAATTGTTATTAATATTAAAAACATGTAAAAATAGTCAAATGACCACATAGAAATTTAATTGAAATTTTCGTTTTGTTTTTTGTCTTTTTACCTCATTATTTATCATCATATTTTATTAGATTAGATAGTTAAAGTGAAATTTGTTGTTTCTCTAGTATATGTAAAGTTTAAAATTGGCTATAAGAAATGTTTGTATGCGTGATAGCAGGAGTTTATGATAAAATTTGTTTTTTTATTTATTTGCCAGAAACAATAATTTGCATTCATGTTTATAGCGGAAAAAGAAGAATTGAAAGTTAAAAAAAGTTTGTTTCAACTAAAAATTGTTTTTTATACCCTACACCACTTTAGTGGGGAGGGTATATTGGATTTGTGCTGATGTTTGTAACATATAAAAATATTCGTCCTAGACCCACCTTAAAGTATACCAATCGGCTTAGAATCGTTTTCTGAGTCGATTAAGCTATGTCCGTCTGTCCGTCCGTCCGTCTGGCTGGCTGGCTGGCTGTCCATGTAAACCTTGTGCGCAAGCTACAGGTCGCAATTTTCGAGATAATTGGATGAAATTTGGCACGCACGTTTTATTTGACCTAAGGACGAAGCCTATTGAAAATGGTTAAAATCGGTCCATTATTTCACCTAGCCCCCATAGAACAGAACACCCCGAAAAGGGCTTCTGAGCTCATAATTATGTTAAATATACAGATATATCGATAAAATACGGCACAACTAAGTTTTATAGAAGTCTTGATAACCCTGCCAAATTTCATAAAGATCGGGCCCCATTTGACCCTAGCTCCCATACAAAGTCCCCTTCAGAAAATTACTTGAATGTCCCAAATTAACTTATAAACACAAATATCGCGATGAAATTCAGCACAATTAAATATTATGTAAATATAAATATATTCACAAAATTTTATCGGGCTTGGTCCATATTTGCCCCTAGCCCCCATATAAAGCCTCTTTCAGAAAATTGGTTTTTCATCCATAAATTGCTTAAATGTATCGGAACAAGGGAATATTGAAGATAAATGCGATATTATGAAAAATAAATCACATTTAATATTCATAACTGGTGTAGGGTATCATATGGTCGGCCACGCCCGACTATACTTTCTTACTTGTTTAATATATGTACGTAAAGAAATGCTCTTTTTTAAAAACTTTATTTAGTTTTCTGCATATTTCTTTAGCTGTAGATTTTAAATGTCATATTCTTTTATTATGGACAAGTTTCTTAACCCGATAATCTGGTATTTTTAGTAATTCTATAGATAACACAATAATAACAATCATTATGATAAATATTTAAATTTATTGCAATGATTTTTATAAAAATACTGATTTAGAATCCCTTTTTTGTTTAAAGAGTTTTGTTAAATTAGAAATAACATTTCAGAAGCTACAATTTATAAACTTATTTCATAAATTAGTTACTTAAACTATATTTTCTTTGATCCTTTGTTAATTTGTATGAATACCAATTAAGAAAACATTCTATGTTTTCCATACTGAGAGATATTCAGGATTTTATCTCTTTTGAGTTATCATGTTATATCTTTGAAAAAGTTTGACGAAAACATACGAATTCTTTGAGGAAGAAGAGCGAAAAAATAGACTAGATTTGAAATCTTTTACACATATTAAAACGACTTTAAACAACTTTTTCTTTAAGATTATTTCTTCTAGTTAATTAAATATTGAAATATCAACTATTCTAATTGGCCTTAAACAAGGAATAATATTCGCCATTAATCTCGCGTACCTTAAGCGATATATTGGAGGTCAAAAGTCACAAAACTTGTCAGCTATTGTACCCTTATTAACTGAGAACAGGTGCATGTATTTAATCATAACTTCTATTTTAGAATAACATTGTCTAAAAATAAGCCAGATATTGACCATTTGGACCTTTCTCCTCTAATATATCACTGCACAATTTAAGCAGCCTAAAAAGAAACTTAAGATCGCAATTAAAGAAGATTTGCTAACGATATTTAATGCTTTTGATTTTCTATTTTTCTTAAAAACTCTTTCCTTAAGGATAAATTTAATAAATAAAAAACTTTTATCTTCTGCATTTGATACATATATTTAACAACTTTTAAACTTTAAGATGTACACACATAAATATAAAAATACATATTCTTTCACATTAATATTGACTAATGAACTTTAATTGTGATAAAAAAAAATAAGTATGCATTAATAATTCTTGCAAATTAATAAATACCACAGAAAGAAAAAAATAAATAAAATTAATTTAAGTAAAATAAACTGCTGATACTAATACAATATTAATAATAAAAAAATATATATATTTTTCTATAAAAGAACCACAGAAAAGATGAAAAACTTTCCTTTAAAGTCTATAATATTCTTAATATTTACAGCTTTTATCATAAATAGTCTTTACAATAACAAACACACAACTCAGTTTAATTGATTACAACTAAGAGCTACCATAACATACGGTGACAATGGCCTGGCGATTCAAAGCATCCAAATATAAGAATGCAGCACCAATTGTACCCAAGGCAGAGGCTTGCATACGTGAAATATGTGTGGGATCTTATCAAACCTATGGCAATAATATTGCTGCCTCAGCTGCCTTTATGGCTTTCAACTGGGAACATACGGGTTCCAGTGTTGCGGTCTTGGCATTAGATGATTGTGGTCGTAAAAGCAAAACTATGCCTTTACTGCATGCTCATACAGATACTGTTACGGATATGAGTTTTTCACCTTTCCATGATGGTCTTTTGGCAACAGCATCGCAGGATTGTATGGTTAAAATATGGCATATACCAGAAAAAGGTTTGGAAACTTCACTCTCTGATCCCGAATGTGTATTTTCACACAAACAGAGGCGAGTAGAAACGGTGGGTTTTCATCCTACAGCTGATGGTTTATTGCATTCCACTTCTATGGGTTGTGTAAGCCTATTCGATTTGACACAACAAAAAGAGATATATTGTAAGTTAAAGAATATGTTTTTAAAACTATAGTTTTAAATGTATTGTTGTATATTCTTTTAGCCAATAATGAACATCCCGAAGTTATACAATCTGCCAGTTGGAAACAGGATGGCACCGTTTTAGCCACTAGCTGCAAAGATAAATATTTACGCATTTTAGATCCTCGAGTCAATGGTTCTCCCATACAAATGTCTGCTGAATCGCATCAAAGCATTAAAGATTCACGTGTCGTTTGGTTGGGTAATCAATCACGTATTTTAACCACCGGTTTCGATTCTGCTCGCCTACGACAAGTGATTATACGTGATATTAGAAATTTATCAGTTCCCGAAAAAACCTTAGAATTGGATTGTTCTACTGGCATTTTAATGCCTTTATATGATCCCGATACTAATATGTTATTCTTGGCGGGTAAAGGTGATACCACTATCAACTATTTAGAAGTTACCGACAAAGATCCCTTCCTTATTGAGGGTCTACGACATACGGGTGAACAAACTAAGGGTGCTTGTTTAGTGCCAAAGAGAGCTCTTAAAGTTATGGAGGGTGAGGTTAATCGTGTACTGCAATTGACCTCCAATATGGTTATACCCATTATGTATCAGGTGCCACGTAAGGTGAGTTATTGTTTAAAAGTGGGAAAGTTTCCTTTTATTAATTTGTTTGGGTTTTCTGTGCAGACTTATCGTGATTTTCATAGTGATTTATATCCCGATACGACTAGTTGTCGTACTGACTTGACGGCCGCTGATTGGATGAGCGGTACTAATATGGCGGTTCCAAAAATGAGTTTGGATCCCGCCAAACGTGAACTGGGAGATGCTCCCGTTATTGTAAGTATACATCTCTTTAAGAATTATTAGTTTTTTATATTTTGTTTTAGAATTGTATAGAAAGCTTAAAGCTGTGTAGTAAAAAGTAAAAGAAAACCCTTTAATTCCTTCAATACAAACATTATTTCTTATCATACATGCTGCTAACACCAAAGATACATCGTGGAAATTTAAAAGAATATATTAAAAATATTGAAAACAAAAAACTTGTTTTAATGGATGATAAATTGAATAAAAAACAGCATTTAAATGGTTGTCATAACAATCCCCAACAAATTATAGCCAAATCTCTTAAATCACCCAAACAAGAAGTAGTTGAGGGTGTTGAGGATTTCCAAAAGGATGAGCTCTCTACAATATTTAAAAAATTCGATACAAAATATAAAACAGATTCCGAAAAAGAAATGATAATGACAGATGATAGCCATGAGGGAGATGGTGGTGCCCAACAGATAACACCACCCTCGGAAGATTCACCAAATACTGAAGATTCTTCCTCGTCCTCGGTACCGAAACCCATGCCAAGAACATCACGTAATAATTCACTACCAGATGCCCAACAACCTCAGTCACCCTTAGAGTCGAATAATGTCATACCTAAGCCAAGGCCTAGAACCTCGGCAGGAGCCTATAAGGTGTGATAGAAGAATAATGATGATTTTTTTTTTATATTTTACAAAAATAGTTTTGGTTTTAAACGTTTTACTTAATGGTTTTTTATTATGATTTTATTATGTTGTTATGTGATGAAGAATTTTTTGTTGTTTTTTTTTATTTCCTTCTACATTTATATTCTTCTACTTAATTTCATCATTTCCCTGTTAAAATTTTATAGCCTCGCTTGGGCCCTAAACCTTTCTCCAGCAATTCAGTAGATGTTTCCTTCGATAAAGTATTTGCTGTTCCCGTAGCTCCTGGCTCGCAAGAGAATCTTTCGCAAACTTGTAATAATCCTCCTGCAAATGACAGTGAAACCTCTAACAGCACGAAACCCGATTTAATAGTGGAAATTGAAATAAAAAGTAAGCTCTTTCCCTATATCAAGTTTTCTAGCAATTTGAATAAAAATTATAACAATACTTTAACATTATTTCCTGTAAATTCTTTTTTAGAACAATCTTCTGGTTCTGATGGTGAAAATAATGGTTTACAAAAGTCTCTGTCAACATCTGAGAGACGCAAAGTAAGTACTTTTCAATTACATTCTCAAAAATAAAGCACAAATTTAAATTAAACGCATAACTAACTATTTATTCTAACAAATTAATCTCTTCCTCCCCCCAAAAACCAAACACTCTAAATAACAAACTTTTTTTCTTAAAATCACTAACCAAAACCTCTACTCTACAAATTTAACAACGTACAAATACAACTTCTTCAGTCCTCTCTGGATGATGAAGATTCCAGTGACAAGGTTATTAAATTACCAATTTTTGCTTATTTCAAAACTTAAAAACAAATACTAATATTTTTAAATTAAACTCTTTGAACAGATATTCGAACAAAATCATTCAGAATCTTCGGAGAATTCGACAGAGGGTGATGATAAACCCGACTCGGAATTGCGTAGATTTTCACCAGCACGTAGTAGCATTGCAGAACGAAGACGTCTATATGAATTGCACTCAAAAAGTACTACCGAAGAAAGATCTCAATCTCCAGTGCCATTGTAAGTTGTAAAAAGGAAAATCTTTTGCTCTAAAAATATATTTAAATATATTTCCATTATATCTTAGACGCCGTGAATTATCTAAAGTTGAGTCTACTACTAAAACAAATGCCATTGATATGAAGAGAACTTCTGTGCCCGAGGGCAAAATGTTGGATGAAAGACGTCGTAATTTACCCACTAAAGAGGTAGCAGACAGTGCGGCTGGTATTAAGAAATCGGCCACAGAAACTGCTATCACCACCTCACACAAACGTACTTCGACTGTCTTTGGTAAGGTATCAAAATTCCGCCATTTAAAGGGCACTCCCGGGCACAAGTCTACACACATTGAAAATCTACGCAATTTAAGTAGACAAATACCGGGTGAATGTAATGGTTTCACCGCCAATCATGAACGTGTTGCTGTGCCATTATCTGGTCCGGGGGGCAAAATAGCCATATTTGAATTAACAAAACCAGGACGTTTGCCAGATGGTGTCATACCCTCTTTGGTGAATGGTAGTAATATTATGGATTTCCAATGGGACCCATACGATGCCAAACGTTTGGCTGTTGCCTGTGATGATGGCATGGTCAAGTTATGGCGTATTCCTGAAGGGGGTCTTTTGGAACCTACCAATGCTCCCGAACAGGAATTAACTGCTCATTCAGATAAAATTTACTTTATACGTTTTCATCCCTTGGCCCAAGATATTTTACTAACGGCCAGTTATGATATGTCTATAAAATTATGGAATTTACAAACCATGGAGGAGAAATGTGTTTTAACTGGTCATTCGGATCAAATATTCGATTTTGCTTGGAGTCCTTGTGGTAAATATGGTGCTACCGTTAGTAAGGATGGTAAAATACGTATTTACAATCCACGTAAATCGGAGACACCCATACGTGAAGGCAATGGACCGGTGGGTACTCGTGGTGCTCGTATTGTTTGGGCTTTAGATGGTCAGTACATAGTATGCACCGGTTTTGATAAGTAAGTTCATAAGCAACTATTTCTTAGCTACAAGTTGTTAACATTTCCATTGTCTATTCCTTTCCTAAAGAGTCTCGGAACGTCAAATCAGTGTTTATAAAGCGGATCATTTAAATGCTCCCTTAAACACCGCCAGTTTAGATGTTTCCCCTTCCATTTTAATACCTTTCTACGATGAAGACAGTTCCACCTTGTTTGTTACCGGCAAAGGAGACTCCACCATCTATTGCTATGAAATCACTGATGAGGAACCTTTTATTTGTCCCTTATCACATCATCGCTGTACTTCGCTGCATCAGGGTTTAAGTTTTCTTACCAAAAATCATTGTGATGTGGCAAGTGTTGAGTTTTGTAAGGCCTATCGCTTGACCAACACCACCATAGAACCTTTAAGTTTTACGGTGCCACGTATTAAGGTAAATTATGAGAACTTTTATGATAATTAAGAAGTTTGTTATTATTTATGTTTAATTTCTTTAGAGTGAACTTTTCCAAGACGATTTATTCCCCCCCACACGTGTTACTTGGCTGCCTACCATGTCGGCCGAAGAATGGTTCTTATCGAATGATAAAAAAGCCAAGAAAATTAGTTTACAACCTGAAGGCATGGATACATGTACGTTTTTTTGTTATTATTTTTTGTTTAGTTGTAATTGTATCGATTTACTTATGTTTTCCTGTATTTTTTAGTATCCTCTATCCAACCCGTGGTTAGTCAAACAAAACCTACGGTTGCTTCTCAATCGGCGGCTTCAGCGGCTGGGGAACATTTAAATAAATTTGATATTGATAAGAACAAACAGAAAGAAGTAAGTATTGCTTAAAGATCATTGTTTTTGTTACATGCTAAGATAATTGACCCGAAAGCTCTCAGAAGAGAGGAGCTTGGAAGTTTATTTTCTTAAAATATTATTTTATTATCAGAAATGGGTCAAAAAGTTCAATTAGAAAAGAAGTTTAGAACAATATCCGGTTTAAAAAAGAATGTTAGAGATTAAGACTGGTGTTGTTGTTGTAACAGCTAAAAAATTTACAATAATCTAGTTGGACGGTTCTACACAATGTCTATGCCTAAAAATTGTGCTACTTCAACTGGATATATCCTTAAATTCATTGAAAAGGTCCTTGACCTCATGCTAGACATACACGGTCTATTCGTGCCCAGCATTAAACATGTTGCTCCATCCCGATCTTAGTTGTGCCAGTACTACTCTTCTGTGTCTACTATGGGCGACCAAAGCTGCTGTATAAGAGGACTGATCTGTTGGATCCTACTCATAACTACGTATGTTCTCCTCGTATATTTAAAGATCCTGACATGCCTCGGGGGAGCATCCAACTGTGTGATGTTGAAGTCCGATGTCATCCCAGAAGGAACTATTCCTTGGCTGGGAAAACCTCGTGTAGATGATGTTCCGAGGTAATTGTAGACAGTCCGTTACAGTCCTTAGGGCAGCATTTTTGCCAGCTTTGAATGTTTCTGCACTGGGTATCACTTAAACACTGATCGCCCAATCGTTTTATATGTAGCTAACAAGGTTTCTTTATCCATACCCCAAGTCCTATCGGCTAGCGCTTTGAGGACCTATTCTCTACTTCGCAACTTTTGCGTGATTGCAGTGGCATGAGCTTAGGATGTAAATAGGCTGTCAAATGTGGCATATTCCCTCGTCAGCTGTCAACTCCAGCAACAACAATAGTTAAAGATTAAAAAATTGTTCTTCGAAAACTAAAATTTTCAGGAAATTTTTAGTAGAATAACGACTTTATAGAGTATTTCTTGTGAAATAATGAAAATTTGTAATTCAGATTTGAAATTAAATTTTGTCGAAATTTAGGTGAAATTTTGAATTTTAGTGAAATCTCGAATTTTAGTGAAATTTCGAATTTTAGTGAAATTTCAAATTTTAGTGAAATTTCGAATTTTAGTGAAATTTCGAATTTTAGTGAAATTTTGAATTTTAGTGAAATTTCGAATTTTAGTGAAATCTCGAATTTTAGTGAAATTTCTAATTTTAGTGAAAGTGGCATGAACTTAGGATGTAAATAGGCTGTCAGATGTGGCATATTCCATCGTCTGACGTCAACTTCGGCAACAACAATAGATAAAGATTAAAAAATTGTTCTTCGAAAACTAAGATTTTCAGGAAATTTTTAGTAGAATAACGAATTTGTAGAGTATTTCTTGTGAAATAATGAAAATTTGTAATTCAGATTTGAAATGAAATTTTGTCGAAATTTAGGTGAAATTTTGAATTTTAGTGAAATCTCGAATTTTAGTGAAATTTCGAATTTTAGTGAAATTTCGAATTTTAGTGAAATTTCGAATTTTAGTGAAATTTCGAATTTTAGTGAAATTTCGAATTTTAGTGAAATTTCGAATTTTAGTGAAATCTCGAATTTTAGTGAAATTTCAAATTGTGAATTGTTAAATTGAATGTGGTGATTTGTAATGGATTTAAAAATGGTGAAAATTCGAATATTTGGTGAAATTTTGAGTTTTTAGTGAAATATCGAATTTTTAGTGATATTTGAATTTGTAGTGAATTTTCGAGATTGTATATATGGAATATGAAATATAAAATTGTTTGTGAAATTTTAAATTTTTAGTGAAAATCGAATTTTATGTGGAAAGATACAATTTTTGGTGGAATTTTGAATTTTTGAGTTTGTAATGAAATTAGATGTATATATATCGAATTTTTAGTGAATTAAAAATGGAATCAAAAATTTTTAATGAAAAGTGAAATTTCGAGTTTAAAATTTTAGTGAAATTGCGACTTTTGAGTGAAATAACGATTTTTTAGTGAAAATTTTGAATTTTTAGTGAAATGAAGAATTTTATAAAATTTGAGATGAATTTCTGAATTGTTAATGCGTCTTAACTTAAAGGAAATTCGAGGTTTTAGAGATTTGAGATTCAACTCAAAAATTTTCAGTTTTCAAGTTGATTCTGAAGGATTCAATTCGATTTTTTCTAGAACTGTAAATTTTTCTTATTATTTTTAAAGTGTTTTTATTCTTATTTGTATAACAAATCAAAATTTTTTATAATTTCCTTACAGATTCAAAAATCAGTTAGTGCCCGCATGGAATACAACACCAAATTAGAACAAGACGATATGGAGGGTGTTGACGAAAACGAATGGCAAGATTAAGTTTAAGACACGAGACTCCCAAAAAAGTCTTAATGCAAAAAGAAACACCCCAAAACGAAAAGAAAGAAAAAAGTCTTTAGTAATTAGAATAAGATTTTTTAAAAAATGTATGATCTCCTTTTTCTCAAACAACCAAACCCCCCTTTGAACCTTTAGACCACATCCAAAAAACACCTGCCCCCCACCTATTACCATCCCCCCTCCCTTAATGGCTTAAACATTTAGCAAATGTTGTAATAAGTGTGCGAAATTTGTTTTTATTTGTCTAGTAGTTTTTGAGATTTGTTCTATAACATGACATGATATTTTAGTTTAAAAGAATGAAAGAAAAGAAAGCAAACACCATTATTTTACACTACATTTTGTTGTCGTAAAACATGTTTAATACACCAATTTATTATATAAACTATATATTTATACATAATTATATATATATACTTTTTTTAATTAGGTTAAAACAAAATTTTCTTAAAAGAATTTATTACTACAAAATAAAAAACCCCCAAATCTTTGTCTAGTCTATAGTATTTTATGTTAAATTTTTTTTTCGTTTCGCTTTTGTTATAAACTTTTTATATACATTTTTTTTGTAAAATCTTTTCTATCTATAAACCTCCCTTTGTAGTCCTTCTATATGTGACTCTCTATATAAAGTAGTTTTTAAAAAAGACATTCAAAACAAAACAAACAAACAACAACTCATTCCTCAAGCAAATTGGTTATTCCAAAATATATAAAATGATCTACCACGAGTGATTATTTACAAATAGACTGATTTCCCTAAATAATGCCAATACAATCTAAAATTAAAAAAAAAAAAAAACGACCAACAAGTTTTTAAACTAAACAAAATTGAAACAATTTTATTTTAAACAAAACTCCTAAAACTCTTTCTACTTCCCATTTGGTAATAATATAAAGATCATAATTATAAAACAACAAACCAAAAGACTTAATGAAACAACAACTAATTGCCATATTAGAAGAAATTTAAAATTAAAACAAAAACAAAATCAACAAAATTTCAAATTTTTTTTATATAAAATGCATAACAATAAAATTAATAACACTTACACATTTTACTACAAAATAAAAACAAAAAAAGCAAAAAATTTACCACACACAATACAATAATTAATACACTTTAATGAAAAAAAACAACAACAAAAAAAATAGTAACGAAAATATTAAAAAAATAAGAAAAAAACATTTTTATACAATTTATACTCAAGAGTAAGAGAAAAAAAAAAACAATAAAAATACTTAAGGTATTTTATCAACAATTTATAAAAGCAAACTGCAAATTACATCAATAACAACAACAATATTTATTTAATAATATATTTAATATATTTTATTGATATTTTTTTTGTGAAACATTTTCATGTCAGTATTTGTATAAATCAATGCAGACTTTATTTTAAATATTTCCCTAATTGGGCTCAATTTGTTATCTTTAATTTTTAAAACACAAATTCTTTATTATTTTTACAATTAATTTTTAACAATTTTTTGTATTTATACTAAAGATTTTGTTTAATTTAAAATATTTTCTATAATTATTTTTCATATATTTCTATATTATTATGATTTTTTTTTTTCATTTTTATTTTGATATTATTATTTAAACTGCAAAAAAAAACAAATATCTGATAACACCAGCATTTCGACAACAATTTTTTTATGATTATTATTAAAAAAAAAAGTATTGCAAATAAGTATGATATTTAATAATATTATAATAATAATAATAACGATAACATTTATATTTACAATACAATTTATATATTATTTATACATATACAACAACAGCAATTATATTTAATAAAATAAAAATTAAATTAATAATTAATACAATTTATACATATATTTTTTGTGGAGTTTTATTTTTATATATGATGGGATGGGGTGTAATAACAAAATTTAAATTTTGAAAAATGTAATATTTAACACTGTTTTACCAAAATACTGTATTATCACACTACGTATTTTCACTACCGAGACGAAGGAGGTAAACATAAATTTAGCCATCATAGTCGCTGGAACCCAATTAGCGACTTTGAACCATCCAAAGATTTTGGGGGTTATATTTGGCAGACTGTTTACCTGCTCAGCTCATGTCGCTGCAATTACGCACAGATTGCGAAGTAAAAACAAGGTCATCAAAGCGCTAGCCGCTTCAATTATGTTGCTATAGTGTGGTCTCCTTCGCTGAGTGATGCCCAGTGTGCTGCCCTACTGACTGTAGGAGGATACATGTAAATAACCTCAACTTTAACATTACACTGTTGGATGCTCCCCCGAGGTATGAAGCAGCTTTGAATGATATTTTAGAGATGCCATCAATATCGCGGATTCAGGTTACCGCATGAATGTCGATCTTGGAGGTCGTACACCGCCTCTAGCAGGAATGGAGAAGAACCTGCCGCGGAAAACAAGAGTTGCTCTGGCACAACTGAGATCGAGACCGAGCAACAGGCTCAACGCCTACTGGTCCCGCATAGACCGTGTCGTCCCCAATATATGCCCAGCATGTGGACAGGGGGACTTTCTGTGAAAATCGGCAGTCTTTTTTAGACTTATTTATATAAAACTAAGTAGTGTCGATTTTTATAGAGAATATTTATCATAATTATGAGCTCAAGTCGACTCAGAAAGTGATTCTAAGCCGTTTAAGGTATTGAACCAATATTTTTGGGTATTACAACCATCGGCACAGATGCATAATATCCTCTCCACTATAAGTGGTGCAGGGTATAACTATTAGTAAACTGCTTTACCGACCACTGCGTTACTAACACGTATAATAAAACAACAAAATATTTTTCAAAATGTCGTTTATTTAAAAAATTAGGTTTCTCGATATAGTTTAGTTTAAAATTCAAAATGGTGCACTGACCCTCTAGGTATAAATAATCACATCTACACATAGAGAAATTTGGTTAGCAATTTTTGCTGAGTACGATACACAAAGTGTCGATGGTTTACACCGGGAAACTATTGTTTCTCTTTTGTTTTGATTGCATTGATTTGTTTTTGTACGAATAAAAAAAAAAAAAAAAAACATAACGAAACAAAAAAGTTTCCGAATACAAGAAACTCCGTACCGCGTGAGAGATGATTGATATTTCTTTATCTCTGTATGAACCGGCACAAACACTTATATTCCTTAAGGGAAAGATTTTGCTCAGATACCCCGTCCTTAAGTTCGCTGCTTAAGCCCCCTTCACACGAGCACACAAGTAATATTATCTGTCAAAATTTTGTGTAGAAGAGAACGGCCGGGATCGTCGGATGGAAAATTTGACAGTCGTATGGCTCTCTTTGTTTTTTGAAATGATTCAAAAAACAAGCAAGTCGCATTAGATCAGGGATGTATTTCTATGTAAACACATACAAAAGAAGTGAAACTGCTGTTTCCATCTTACTTTGTTATTGTTTTATACCAATCGTGTAAACACAAAAAATATAAATCATACGACTTTTATTCTCTTTTTTGTCATACCGATGGAATTCCATTTTACTTTTTCATTAGACTTGTCGTACGTAAAGTGTGATCGTCTGAAGGGCCCATTACAGGGTGTACTGAATACAAGGTGACATCACTAGCCCAGCTGATCATTGTTTACAATTTTTTATACATAGACTGCTGGTACCTTGTCAAGTATACCATGGCTGATTAGTTCTTATAAAAAAAAAGAAGAGTGCTACATTCGGCTGTGCCGAATCTTATATACTCTTCAAACAAATTGTTTAGTTATTTCAATAGACAGACATAGCTTAATCGACTCAGCTATCTATAAGAACCTTCAAACGAAGGTGAAGGGTATAAAAACAGTTTTGCTGGGCCTCAGCAATAAAAATGTTTACTATAGTTGAAAAAAGTTTGTTAAAATGTTTGTTTTCATCATAGAGGTATATTTCTACATTTTTTTTTAATATTACAGCGATTTTTCTCTCATTCATTAATACGGCAACACTTTTTAGGACAAACAATTACAAAACAATAAACTTTTATATATAAACAAAACAAACAAAGGTAAACAAAACATTACACAGCATTCAGCTTTCGTATATGATAACAAAACATAAAATTGTTTTTGCTTTGTGAGCATAGAAAGGAAACAACCACTATATACATCTCTTTCGCACCCATAACAAACCGATCTTCGGCTTAGATTTGAATCGAGCGCGTTTCATAGTTTACTTTTGTCAGTTGTTTGGTATGGACGTGTGAGGAGGAGATATACGCATGCGTTGTTGTTACGGTTAAAATTAAAAGCAAAAAAAATTAAGAAAAAACCAAATTGAGAAGAAGGTGGTTTTTCTTAATTGTCAATGTGTGTAATTGAAGAAAAAAGAATAATTGAGTGATAGATATATTGTTATTATTGTACCTATAAGCTGATTTTATAAATTCAAAATTAAAAAGATTAATTAAATAAACAAATTTGAAAATTCACTGTATGTGTAACAAAAAGGAATTCGTAAAAAAGGAGAGCAACGATAAAAAAGAGAAACCTACAAACCTGACGAATTGACCATATTTTTTTATTGTGTTGAAAGAAGTAGTGGAAGAAAAAAAGTGGTTTGTATTGAAGATTCTTTAACTCCTCTTGTGGTGTTTTGTCTGTCTGTCTTGTTGGTGAATAAAAGTGTGAGAATATTGTTGAATAAAGAAAAAAATATTGAAAATTAAAGTGAACATAAAAAAGAAAACTAAAGCTATGTGGTTGACGACCACTTTAAGGAACGACTTAAAGTCGTTAAAGTGTGTGAATTGAAATACAAAGTAAAAAATAACCAGTAAAAAATTTATGGTAGAGAAATAATAATAAAATACAACAAAGGATTTAAAAAATCTTTACCTTAAGAAGTTTCAACAAAAATAATTGTAATTATTAAGTACATAAACAAAAAAATATGTATTAAAAATTAATTAAAAATATTAAGTAGATATGAAATTTAAAAAAATAAATTAAACTTTATAAAAATCTATAATAAAAATAACTATAGCCACATAAGCAAAACAAATAATTTAAAAAAGAAACAAAAAATTGTGTCTATTCCTTAAAGGAATTGAAAATTGTGTCGTTGGATTCTAATAAAAAAAAGATTTTTTTTTTGCCTGCATTTGGATTCTTCTTTTCTTCTCTAACCCCAAAGCAGCAGCCACAAAACTGGATTACAACAATGTGGCTACTGGTTAAAAACCACACCTTTGCCAAGTCGGATATATTTTGGATAAAATATCTAACATTATTCCTTTTAATATTTTCCATATTACAAGGCATTTCCGCAGCGGGTAAGTTTCAAATTATTTACTCTTTCTATCCTCTTACTTGCCTAAATAGAGCAATGAAAAATTGTCTTTAAATATTTTCCTAAAAAAGTCGGTAATAGCCGAAAAAAAACATAAAATGAAAAAGAGTAACTTAAAAAAAAAAATCTCATATTTAATTGTTCTCCATTTTGTTTGGTTTTGAAATGCAATCCCAATATTATTATATATACAACACAATATCTTGCCTTTAAATCAAATTTAAAAGATACTCACAAATGCTTAAACACACAGGCTTACTTTTAGATACATCCATCCATACATACCCATGTAGTTTACAAGCTCAGAGATACTCTCGCAGACACACAGATACTTTTCTAACACACACACTCAGGCGCTCTCGCACACACTTATACACACATGCAAACGAACAAGAAAAAAACCACTAATACTGGAACAATTCCCTTTTTAGCAGCAGTTTTCTTGCTGGTTTGCTTTTGTCGTGTTTTTTTCTTCTTGGTTGTTGTTGCTGTTGTTGTTGTTCATGCAACTGCCACAACAAACAAGTCTTGACGACGATGGCGATGATGTTGTTGATGATCATTGTAATTCCTTTGTACGTTATTATTTTTATTTTTATTGTTGTTGTTGTTGTTGGTGTTAGGGTTGCTAACATTACATATTTTCATTTAGAGGAAAAAAAAAGGTATTAAGGTAATTTCTCTTGTATTTTAAGATGAATGTCCTGTTTGTTACATACAGTGTCTCTCATAATTATTCGAATTTGGGTAAACAATAAAAAGAAACCAAATTAAGTAATATATTTTGTGTGCAAAATAAATAAATTAATTTGTTATATTGTCTAGATAGTCCTTATGTTTGATATCACGCTTTTTAAAACTTGAAAAATTTGCATTGACTTAAATTAATTGTGTTTTTTTAAAAAAAGTCCATGAAATTGCCTCACAAAAGTATACGAATTTTTCCTGTATTTCATATTTGATCATATTATACGCAACACAAATTTTAGAATCGAATGGTTTTTATGCGTAATATTGTTTTAAGGGGTTACTATCCACGGAAAGGATATATTTTTGGTCCATTTGGTCCACAATTTTGGGGAATTTGTACCCTCTTTTCATGTAATATCATTAAAATGGCGATTTTTTGCCATAATTGTACATTTTTCTCCTTTTTTCCAGAGATAAAACAAAAATTTGATATTGGGACTTAAAAGACCCCTTGGGGTATCTAAAAATAATATTTTTTGTTACAAGAATCTGTATTTAAACGTTCCAAGATAAATTATTCTGATTCTTCTGTCTCTAATTCAATATATTGGAACTTAAGTCCATTTTTATAATACTAGGATCAACTATTTTCGAGGAAAGTTTTCTGGTATATATTCTTTTAGATATCAGCTTTTATACATTTTAAGTTTTCAAAGTGTTGTGGAAGTGTACAACTCCAAAACATGCCTCGAAGAAGCACCATTCAAAATAGTAAAATCATTATTTTTATATACCAATGGCCACCATGCTGCATGGAACGAT
Source organism: Lucilia sericata (assembly GCF_015586225.1). Classification (NCBI taxonomy): domain Eukaryota; kingdom Metazoa; phylum Arthropoda; class Insecta; order Diptera; family Calliphoridae; genus Lucilia; species Lucilia sericata. Next base: position 131,079 of record NW_023994425.1, on the reverse strand, counting down.
ATCATTATGATCACATGAAAAATGTTAATATGTGTTTAAATATTATTTACTATGATCAAATTAAAACCAAAATTTAGGACTTACAGTGTTATTGTAACGGGCAACATAAGCGTGAAAGTTACGAGTAGTAAAAACTGAATTCTACTATATAGGATGACGTTTTGTTAAGACATGTTTTGGGGATGTATACCGCTATAATATATTGAAAATTTAAAATACATTAGTGCCAATATGTACATGAATATACACTAGACAACTTTGTCGAAAAATATCGTCCCTAGAGGTACGAAAAGGGACTTATGATCCAGATAATTCAATTAGAAACTGAAAAACGATACCAAAAATACATCTTGGAACGTTTAAGTACAGATCCTTATAACAAAAAATATTATTTTTGGATACCCTATGGGTTCTATTAAATTCCGACTTTAAATTTTGGTTTTATCTCTGGAAAAAGGGTGAAAACATTACAAATATAGCCAAAAATCGCCATTTTAATGATATTACATGAAAAGAGGGTACAAATCCCCCAAAATTGTGGACCAAATGGGTCAAAAATATATCCATGCGGTTGATAGTAACCCCTTAAAACAATATTAAGCATAAAACCATGCGATTCTAAAATTTGTGTATCGTATAATATGATCAAATATGAAATACAGGAAAAATTCGCATACTTTTGTGAAGTAGTTTCATGGACTTTTTTTAAAAAAAGCACAACTAGTTTGAGTAAATGTAAAGTTTTCAAGTTTTAAGGGGCGTAATATCAAAACTAAGGACTATCTAGACAATATAACAAATTTATTTATTTATTTTCCACACAAAATATATTATTAAATTTGGTTTCTTTTCATAGTTTACCTAAATTCGAATACTTATGAGAGACACTGTATTTATTTTTTGTTGTACAATTTACATATTCGTTTGTTATTTAGAAACAACGAAGTCACGCAAAATCTGTTATGACATCTGAAAGTCCTATCTATCGATTTCATCCTGTTAAATTTTCTTTTTTTTCCATTATTGAAACATATTTTGTCATAAAAACAAAGTCAAAACTAAGTTCTTGCCAATGTACGGTTGCTGTAGGTCAATATATTTTGAAAAAGAAAGAAGATATAACAGAGGTTAAAAGGTTATTTTAAAGCTTTCAGATTACATAACAAAGTATAACTTTGTTACATAACGAATTTTTATAAATTAAGATACCGGACGTTTTTCAATTATAAAACAAAACTGAATCATTGAAAACCTTTAAATCCAAGTTGTAATCGATTGATTTCAAATAAAATGTTTACCATTTAGAAAGAGTTTAATATTCCAGAAGAAATTCTAATTTAAATATTAAAAAAACAAAAACTTTATTATATAAAAACTTAAAAAAATATAACGAAAAGGTTTTACTTTTTAACTAAAATAGTTTTAATAACTTTTAGCAAACGGGATTGACGTACAAGTAACCATTTAAATGCTAAAAAGAATAATAAGGATCTAAATACCCCAACAGCAACTTTATAATAATTGTGATATTCTTCATATTAAAATAATTTCTGTATGAAAACTGTCAATTTAAAGTTAGGATTAAAAATAACCAAACATTGAGATAATGGAAGTAAGCGGTATAGTGGTAATAAACCAAAAATTATCTGTCCGACAAATTCAAAATGCCATAGGAACACTTTAGTTATTACTTTTAACATAATATTGTGAATTTTTAAATATTTCAATCATTTTTAGTTACTTTTTGGTAACTTCTTAGCACTTGTTTATATAAAATATTTAACGATTCGATTTTATTTTTTAAATATTTTTTTAATTTCATTCGGATATTCAGAACTTATAAGAATAAAACCAATATCTGGTAATTTTTCTTTTCCTTGTAGTACTATCCAATTATCTGGAAACCTTTACTGATGTGATTAAAGTCGAACGGGATATATTTTTTACTAGATTGAATAGAAATAGGGAATTTAAATAGACGTAAATAGAAATACGGCTATATCTCGAAAATTAAAGCTAATCAGAGACTAATTATAATCTAGACTAGGAATTTCTTCATCACATCGTGGCCCTAAAAACGAATAACCCTAGCTTTTGGACAATTTTTAGAAAGTATCGTCTAACAATCCAATTAGTCGACTTTAAAATAAAAATTTAACCTATGTTATCTTGCTTCTTCGAGATACATATTTCACGAATATTATAAATTAATTTTTAACTAGGAATCGATGGAATTAGCTGAGATATAGATTGCTGAAATTGTTGTCATTAAATTAAAACATTTTTTAAAAGATATCTCCTAATAGGAGGAAATCTACAGATTGAATTTTCACACGATACAACAAATTTTTGAGAAATTCGAGTACTTCGTTAAATTCCACGAGTACTAATATTATTGATACACACAGAAAAAAGATCGATCGGAAATCGGTTACCCTTATAAATATTCATTAGCAATGCAAGAATATTGGTTGTAGTTATTAAAAAACTATAACTTCTAGAGATTTTTTATAATTCGAACTGAAAAAGCACAACTGTAACCAAAATAAGGATTTCACAACTATCAACTTTGTTTATCTAACCAATTTGTATTTATTTTTAATTTTATTTATTATTTCCATATACAGTATAGAATGTTCGATTATCTTTACTAGAACAATTATTAATTCGGTGTTTCCAATCGAAAAAAGCGATATTGATTACAATAAATTTTAATTCGGTATTTCCAACCGACTTTAATATACAATTGGTAAATTTTTCTTGACATTTAAAAAATATTGTTCTAAAACATAACAAACAAATAAAAAATAAAAATGTTTGTATGAAAAACGTTTTGTCCGTAAATATTAAGTTAATAAATAAATAAACACAATTTAGCGCAGTCGTTTAGAGATATGCAATTGTAAGTATGTACAGTAAATAAAATCGGTTCCTGTGAGCGAAATATAGAGGAAAAATCATTCTTCTATTTTCAGAAAACTATGAGACTTTGCATACATCTGTAAATCAACTATCTGTGCAACAACTTTCTTACATAATGTTTTGGAGCCTGTTCGCAATTCGCTAAAACTAAGAAAATTTTATTTCCAGGAAACAAAAGAAGTAGCCATTAGCAAGATCAGTTTTGTTTTGAAATCTGTATTGAATTTCGCCCTTAAACATTTTATCCAAGTGATATGTAAATTTTGTAATTGCAATACATTTACAAATGTATATAGTGGAATTTCTTAATAATAAATAAAAAATATATGCAAATAATTGAAAAATTTTAATTGGTCTCTGGTAATGATAGTTTCGGTGCTTGCAACCGAATTATTTTTTTAAATATGTAGTTACGAGTACCATATTTATACTAAAATTACACTTACTATAATCGAAAATTCGGTTATAAAAACCAATATGAGTTCTAAAAACATGTGATAGGAAAAGAGATATTCGGCAGCTACAATCGATTTACTTGATAGTTCGTAGGACCGACCAAATTCGATTGGCAACAAATTCGGTTGTGGCAACGAATCTGTTTTCTCTGTGTATAATGAAACTATATTTATTTATTATTAAAATTATTTTGAAGGATTTAAGAAATATTTTTTATATTCCGATTTATAGTCAAATCAATCATTTGCATCTAGCGTCCAAGCTCGACGCGTATAGAGGTCAAAGTATTAAAAACATCTTCGAGCGGTCGAAAAATAGTGTTATTTCAATCTTCATGACACAATATCTGGAATGATGGATAAATTCTAAGGCCAGAATCGAATTCATCTCTGTTCAGACTTTTTAAAAAGTAATCTTGGGTCGTTGGCTTTCTTTTATAATTAATGGCAACTCTTTTTCTTACGTTTTATGTTTTCCTTCTTACTGTCATTCTTTATGTGTTTTTTTACTGCTAATTTCAAGTACGGCTTTTCATATGATTGTCATTGTGTTGTTGTTGTTATTGGCTTGTTAGCCAAGACATATACCACCACCCTAAGCATACAATCATACATAATCGCAAAAATATACAACAATCATTATTATCATCATCATCATCATCATGAACGTCATCCAGCCACATATTATTACAAATACAAAACAGGCCAGGCAAACACTCACTCACTAAGTTAGGCCAGTTTAATAGTTCCCATAAAATAAACAACTTACAAATAAACATACATACTTACATACATACCTACATACATAAAAAACATACATATTTATCCATATGTATCTACTACGAAGCATATAATACGATTATTCCTCGTTTATTTTATTTCTTTTTTGCTATTTTCCTTTTTTTCAGTTTTTATCTCCTTTCTCTTGAAATTCGTTTGCAAGAGTAAATGAAAACGACTATATGTTGGTTTTAGTAACGTAACTGCTATCTCTTTTTGTTGTGTTTAAAAAAAATCCTTTATTTATTTTTCAAATCCCATTTTAGTTTAGGGAAAATGATCGTGTTTTTTGGTACCTTTTAAAAGATTTAAGTATCTTTTGTTGTTGTGTTTTTTTTGTGGAGAAGTATCTGTGATTTTGTTTAAAATTTTTTGCTTTAGTTCTTTGTTTCGTTTTCTTTTTTATTTAGAAATTTGGAATATGATCTCTTAGACAGGTGTCTGTCCTGGTTTTTTATATAATTTTTTTGGATTTTTGCTGTTGTTTTTGGGTACTTTTTAAATTTCTTACATTTTGTTTTTGAATTAATTTTTTTTTTTTCAGATTTTGTTTAATATTTTTTTATAAGCCGTCGGTTTTAATATTTTTGGTGTTATAAATTAAAATTCCTTGAAATTTTTATTAAAATTCCTGCTTTTTTCAGCAGCAAATAATTTTTCTTATATTATACCTTTTTTGGTTAAAATATTCAAAACACGTTTCAATTTTCTATATGCAAGACACATTTTTTTCTAATATTTATTAAAAATGCTACATAAAATAATTAAAACAATTTTATACATTGATATATTTTGAATTATTTATAGTTATTTTTAAACATTTCTTTAACGTTTATTTTTAAATAAAATTTAGGTTTCTTTTCAAATAATTTAATAAATTTTAAAGTTTAGTTTTCAAATAAAAAAACACATAAAATAGGGAACAAATTTGGAATTTATTCTCAATTATCTGGTAGCAAACGGAATTACTTTAGATTCTCGAATAATATCCATGGAATCAGTGATGTTGCCATTACTTTTGGAATCCATTGTGGGGAACATTTTTGTGATTCCAAAGTGATTGTAAACATCTTTCAAAGAACTAATTCTTTGGCATTATTTTTACATTGGTACTATACTAGTACGCATAAGTAGTTCCGAAATAACTTTTAAGAACCAATTGAAAAAAATTCATAAAATTAAAATCTATTAAAAGTAAAATATTTTTGTTTTATTCAAATTAGAAATTTGCATTTAAACATTAATTTAAAACTGATCAACGAATGTACCGGGAGTATTGAAAATTATAAGATATCGTGTTGGCATCTCCTTCGTGAAAAATCTTTTAAATATTCGTATTCACATAAGGAATTAAACCACAGAAATACCGGTTTTATCAAAAATTATAAAATACATACATCATTCAGCTGCTAGATTCGTAATAGATTAATTAAGTAGTGAAGTCTGTAAGATTATCAACTATCACGATCGAAAATTCGAAATTTTTTCTCAAAATTGGAACCAATCTTCTTAACAATTTCAAAGAAATATCGCTAAAAAATTAACTAATGCCAAAAATGTTCTAAAGAATGTGTATATGTTCTCTAAAGCTTTCCCAAAACTTGTTTCGAAAATGACAAACTAGATCGTGCAGAATATAATCAGACTTTCTAAACTAATAAAAATATTTCCGGAATGAAGTAAAATAATGATTCCTTCCTTATAGTAAGTTTTACTAGCATACCTTTACAGATGCAACCCTGTTAATTAATGTTTACATATTGTTAGTGTCTTTAATTTGTTAAAATTTGGGACCCATTTCGCTTTTGATTGATTTTTATTTTATGATTTTTTTTAATCGGTTCCAATTAGTTGTTTCGAAATTAGTATGTGTTTTTCTTTCAACTATTGTAGGTCCAAGGTATAACAAGTGTCAAAGAACTAGTTCTTTGAAACTTCTTTAGATGTTCTTTGAAAGCATGTAATGGCGGCATCCAAGATTGATGTTTTTAGAATATAAGTTGTTTCTGTTTGCACATGTTCTAGAACTAGTCAATTTAGAATAAGTTCTAACTAACTGTGGGACTAATAAAATTTCTTCTAGAATGGAGTAAAATAATGATTCCCTCATAATATTTAGTTTTACTAACATAAATGCAACCCTGTTAATAAATGTTTACATTTTGTTAGTGACTTTGCATTTGTTTTGTTATTCTACCTATTTGACTAATCATACAAAAGTTATATTTTTCGTTCCAAACTAATTCTGGAACTAATTAAATGTTTTTATAGAATGGAGTAAAATAACGATTCTCGCATAATAGTACGCTTTACTAATACATATTTCTTTACAGATGCAACCCTGTTAATGTTTACATTTCGTTAGGGACTTTTCATTTGTTTTGTTATACTAACTATTTGACAGATAATATAAAAGTTCAATTTTTGGGAATATTATAAAAATAGCGCCAAAATAGTTGCTTTACAATTAATCATGTGTAAATTCTATTACTAATAATACATTTATAACTAGAATATCAAACTGTTTTTGTAAACTAATATTTAAACAAAAAAAGTGTTAACAAATTCTATAATCCAATACTTTTTAAAACTAAAACACATCTCTTTCACCACGAAACCTCTATTCTAGTTTGTTTTCTACACTCATTTCCTTTAAAATCTATATCGGTAGCCACCATTCATTACAAAATTCTAACATAATGTTAATTAAATTAACACTTATTTTCTGTATAAATTTACAAAACTCTAAACATAAAATCTAAGAATTTCTTAAGAAATGACAAAATTAACTAAAATGTTGACATAATGCATAAACATTAAACAAAAAGAATAAAAAAAAAAGTTGTAAATATTTTAAACAAATATGTTTTTTAAATATAAAACCAAAAACATAGAAATTCATTCACTTTTATACCACTAGCATTTCTAATTTTATGCTTTCTGTTATTTTTAGTTTTCTAATCCAAAAAGCTAATAAAAATAATAAATATTAAATACGAAAAACAAAATGCCGTAAAGTGTTTTAAGCCAGGTTTAAATGGTGGCGCAGACATGTAAACTACATAGAAAAGAAGTTTACATAGTACATACTCACATACAAAAAAAGTAAATAAACTAAATTATACATACAGAAAACTACATATTTAAGACGGACCAACATACATATTTTTGTATAAATGTTTAGGAACAATTTGTATTAGAAAGCAGAGTTTCCCAAGTTTTAAAACTAGAATGAGTGCAACAACCTTGGGACTAGTGATGTCGCCATTATTTCTGGAAGCCTTTCCTCAAAATATTCTTGTTTAGTTCTAAAAGCTTTCAAGGAACTAGTTCTTTGACACTTTTTTACAGTTTTTGAAATTTGGTCCTTTCCATTATAGTTTGAGACCAATGATTTTTGTTCCAAATTGTCACCATCGGAACTTGTTATATGAAAGCTTTATGTAGTCGACATTTATGCTTCTGGAATCAGTTTTTTAAATTATGATTTTTGTTAAAAATTTTCACTATTTGGACTATCTGGATGTCGGAACTAGATATCTGGACGCCTTAGGGAACATATACACCTTCTTTAGAACAGTTCTGAAATTATACAGTTATTTCGCTATTAATTGATTGTTATTTTATGAAATTTTCTTTAATCGGTTCCAATTAGTTGTTTCGAAAGTAGTATGTATAACTAGAGTCAAAGAACTAGTTCTTTGAAAACTCTTTAGAAGTTTTTTGCTGTTTAAGAATCTAAGGTGTTTCTATTTGCATCTGTTCTAGAACTAGTCAATTTAGAAGAAGTTCTAACAATTTATTTTATGGAATTTTTATTTACTGGTTCCCAGAAGTTGATTCGAAACTATTCCCTTCCGTTTCATTTAACCAAAGTGTAGAACCAATGTATAACTGGTGTCAAAAAACCGGTTTCTTCAAAACACCTTAAACTAACTTAGGAAATACAAAACTGTTCCACAGAATGGATACCAGAAGTAAAGGCGACATCAGTATTAACAAGATGACAGTTCTAGGATTTACACCCTATCCAGAGCTGGTAAATTTAGAACAAATAGTCGCTATAAAATTAAAAAATAATTTAAAATTCACTACAGTTTATTTATTATTTTAAAACTTATTTCAATTATTATCAGTTTTGACGTTTGACTTCAGTAATCAATAAAAATTTCTGGCGAATTGACATTAAACAAATTTTACGGAATTTCCAGGAATTACGCGAATTTCTTAATAACGAAAATACATTTAATAAATTGCAAGTTCAATTTTCAAACATTTGCATTTTTATAAAAAATTTCTATTAGTGTTGAACTTTATTTAACCTCAAAATCAACAATATAGAACAGAATTCGAAAGAAACTTTAAAGATTTGCATTTAATTAAAGTAAAAAAAGTATATTTTTCATTTTAGAACCAGGGCCCACTATAACATTAAGTACTACTTGATGATGTTGCCTCAAAATTTTATAAATATTAAGACAATCTATTAACCCTTTAAGACCCACTGCCTTTTTTTGTCTTCTTAATCATGTAGACAGACAGACATTTCTTAAAGAAAAAAACAAAAACAACAAATGTCTTCTATATAATTCTCTAACTCTCTGACACAACAGACATTTATGATGCCGCTAAAAGCACAACCTTTTTTTTACAACGTTTTCTTAGTTATTATTGTTGTTGTTGTTTCTTTCTGTTTTCATGGGTATATTTGCTGACAATTAACCATTAAGACATGGTCAACAAATACAACAAATACCTCGAATATGAGAAAAAAAACACAACAAAACTAAGAAAACCTTTTTTTTTTTCAAACACGCACACACAAACACATGTTAATAGAATGCGTATTGAAGAAGAAGAAGAAAACGATGAAGAAAATGAATAAAATAGCCGAGTATCTGTATTTGAAGTTGATAGGAATTTAGATTGTTGTTGTTATTTTAAAGTTGCATACATATACATGAATATGTATGTGAGTACGTGTATGTTTAGCAACACACAATAAAATTAGACAAGTTTAGATGAATGTTTAGTTATTTGGCTCTGGTCGTTTCATTTTTTTTAGGTTTTTCTTGTCGCTATATAGTTGGATGTAGGTAATAATAATATTGGTTTGTGTTTCACAAGTCAATGCTCGTATTTTTTTAGGTTTTTCTTACAGGTTTTTTTTTTTAATTTAATTTTTTGGTCTTTTATTTGGTTAGTTTAAAGTATTTTATGATTTTTGTTTTGGAGGAAATATTGTATTTACTTTATTTTTAACTCTATTTCAATGTTAGATAAGAATCACTTTCAAAATCTTCACACACATTCACACAAATGTTGAAAATTTGTTTTACATTAAACTAAACGTTTTATTATTTTAGTTTCTAAAAATAAATTTGAGTTTTGTTTTAAGAATAGCGTTACAATTGTTAATTGATTAGAAAAATTCTAGGAAAACTTATTAAGGTTTTATAAAATTCTTGTAAACGTTTTACAAAAATTTAAAATTTTGAAATATTTTTTTAATTTTCTTTTTACAGAAAATTTGTTCTTACATATTTACAAAAATTGAAATTTTTGAAACTTTCTTTTTTTAAATAACAAATGATTGAAATTTTTTCTTCTTTTATAGAAAATTGTTAAAATATTATTTTTTATTAAACGAAAATATTCTAGATTTTCTCTGTTTAATAGAAATTTTCTTTTTTAATAGAAAATTGTTGAAATTTTATTTTTTTAATAGAAAAAAATTTTAAACATTTTTCTCTTTTTAATAGAAACATAATGGACGTTTCTAATTTACTCCATTTTGAATGGAAAACTTTGTATAATTAAATTGTGCTTAAAATTACATTAACAAGTGTTTAAAAATTTCAACTTAAATCCTCTTTAAAATCTCCTTAAAAATCCTTAACAATAACATTTTATGATAGAAAAGGTTTTACTCCCAAATATTCCGTTATTCATATTTCCTTTTATTGTTTTTATTCTATTCCTTTTTTACAAGGAATAAACAGGGAAACATACATACAAACACACTCTTCAACCACTCACTTCATCAATTACTCATTCACAACAACAAATCAACAACCACCTCTTAAAAACAACAAAAACAATCAGCAGCAGCAAGAAAATAACAATTATTTATCTATTCACAAAAGTGGTATTTTCGGAAAAACGACAGCTGTTTAGAACTACGAACGAGTACGAGTGCAGAAAACACATATGCACACACGTCCCAACATATAAAACAACAACAAAATTTTAATTTCAACATATTGTGCTCATGTGCACAGCTCTGCAACCAACAACAACTATTACAAACACTTAAGCTCTTGTGTACATGTGCAGTGCCGTAAAAGTATTGTTGTCGGTTACATTATTGTTTTTTTTTGGAGTTTTTCCTACTCCTTGTACAATTTTGTTGTTGTTTATTTTCTATGTCTGTCACAATTTTTATAGTTCCTGTGTGTGTATCCTTTTTTTCTCGTTATTATGCTTTAAACATACTCTTATAATCCTTAATAGACACGATACACTCTTATACACACACATCCATATGTCATTAAAAGAGAAATACATACTTGAGTTTATGTCAAAAAGTATCATATTGCTAAAGGTGTTTGGGAGTTATTTTTCGCTCTCTTTCACTGTTGCTTTGTTGTAGTTTTTTATTTTTGGATTTTTATAGTTTCCTGTCGAATATCCTAATAATTTTATGCCTGTCTGTTGTGTATAATTTTTCACGTTGTTATGGTTTAATTTAGATTTATAGTAAAAATTTAGTTTAATTTTAGTAAATTGTTTAGCATTTTCCTACAGTCGAGACTATAGGAAAGTCTAAGTCTAGATTACAGAATAATCTTTATTCCAGACTATAGTCCAGACTCTAGAATAGTCTCTAGTCCAGACTTTAGAATAGTCTCTAGTCCAGACTATAGAATAATCTATAGTCCAGACTATAGATTAGTCCAGACTATTAATAGTCTATAGTTCTGACTATAGAGTAGCGCACAGTCAAGACTATAAAATAGTCTATAGTCCAGGCTATAGTTTAGTTTATAGTCCAGACTATGGAATAGTCCTAGAATATTCTATAGTCCAAACTATAGTATAGTCTAAAGTCCAGACTATGGAATAGTCTGCAGTCCAGACTATAGAAAAGTCTTTAGTCCAGACTATAAAATAGTTTATAGTCCAGACTATAGAATAGTCTATAGTCCAGACTACGGAATAGTCTATAGTCCAGACTATAGAATAGTCTATAGTCCAGACTATAGAATAGTCTATAGTCCAGACTATAGAATAGTCCATAGTCCAGACTATAGAATAGTCTATAGTCCAGACTATAGAATAGTCCATAGTCCAGACTATAGAATAGTCTATAGTCCAGACTATAGATTAGTCTATAGTCCAGACTATAGAATAGTCTATAGTCCAGACTATAGAATAGTCTATAGTCCAGACTATAGAATAGTCTATAGTCCAGACTATAGAATAGTCTATAGTCCAGATTATAGAATAGTCTATAGTCCAGACTATAGAATAGTCTATAGTCCAGACTATAGAATAGTCTATAGTCCAGACTATAGAACAGTCTATAGTCCAGACTATAGAATAGTCTATAGTCCAGACTATAGAATAGTCTATAGTCCAGACTATAGAACAGTCTATAGTCCAGACTATAGAATAGTCTATAGTCCAGACTATAGAATAGTCTATAGTCCAGACTATAGAATAGTCTATAGTCCAGACTATAGAATAGTCTATAGTCCAGACTATAGAATAGTCTATAGTCCAGACTATAGAATAGTCTATAGTCCAGACTATAGAATAGTCTATAGTCCAGACTATAGAACAGTCTATAGTCCAGACTATAGAATAGTCTATAGTCCAGACTATAGAATAGTCTATAGTCCAGACTATAGAACAGTCTATAGTCCAGACTATAGAATAGTCTATAGTCCAGACTATAGAACAGTCTATAGTCCAGACTATAGAATAGTCTATAGTCCAGACTATAGTATAGTCTATAGTCCAGACTATTGTATAGTCTAAAGTCCAGACTATGAAATAGTCTGCAATCCAGACTATGGAATAGTCTGCAATTCAGAGTCTATAGTCCTGACTATAGAACAGTCTATAGTCCAGACTATAGAATAGTCTATAGTCCAGACTATAGAACAGTCTTTAGTCCAGACTATAGAATAGTCTATAGTCCAGACTATAGAATAGTCTATAGTACAGACTATAGAATAATCTATAGTCCAGACTATAGAATGGTATATAGTCCAGACTATAGAATGGTCTATAGTCCAGATATTAGAATGGTCTATAGTCCAGACTATAGAATAGTCTATAGTAAAGTCCTTTCACGGAAATTAGACCAAACTTCTTACTCATGACTATAGGCGAGTAAAATCGGTTTAGACAATAAAGGATCCTCAATCATCTCAGCTCAGATGAAGAGGTGTGGATTCTCTTAAAGGGTTTTAATCAAATTTTTGTTCATATTATTTTGTCATTTTTATAATGTAAACTTTTCTCAAAAATTCGGACAAAACATTTTAAAATGGCACATGTTAAATAAAAATCCTTTATTTTAATCTTTTCATGATAAATTTTGAATTTTTGCAAATTATTGAAAATTTACCAACCTGTTAACAGTTCATAAATTATAATTAATCTGTTATTGAAAAAAATAAAAAGCTTACAATATTTCAATACAAAAATTGTGAAACATCAATTCTTCTACACCATATACAGTAAAGTAAACTTTAATTTTTTAACACTTCTTTATTATTAAGGTTAATAAATGTCTCACACTCTGTGCTTTTTTTTATCATTCTTCCTTTTTCAACAAGTTTTACAGCCTACGTTTTAAATAACCAATTAATTATGGAAAATAAAAAATAAAACATAAATGAACTTATAAAACCATACTTAAAGAAGGTACCACTTGCTTTAACTTATGGCCAAAAGAAGAAGTTTTTTTTTCTTATTTTACAAACAAATATAAAATATATTTTAAGCCATATGTTGTCGCCGAGTGTTAAAATATTGTTTAAATTGTCATTTGATATGTCATATATCATCCATCCTTTTTTTTCCAAAGTTTGGGTCTTAAACTGGTCTTTGAACAGATTGTTGTAAAGATTTTTTTTCTTTCCTTATGTTGTACTTGTTTTGGGTTTAAGTATTATTATGCCTGATTTACATTTAATAAATTAATTTTTTTATAAACTTTCCATTTTTTACGGTTATACATTGTAAGTTTTGCTTTTGCTACCTTTATAAATCATTTTGTCATATTAAGGCTAAACTAAGAAAGGATCATACAGTTATGAATTTCTTTTTTGATTGATTTTTATATCAATATTATGAGAAATTTAAGTCTTCGGTAGAAATTTATGTTTAAAACAAGTTTAGTGTTTGTATAAAAGAAATAAAGTCTGGACGAGTTTTGCTTATTGAAATACTTTAGTAAGGAAGTTTCAGATGAATAACTAATATTTCTGAATATTTGAACTCTCAATTAAACTATTATTTAAACTGATTTCCAATTGAATACATTCTTAAAACAAAAATCTTTCTAAATCTTTAATAATACTTCTCAATACATACTAAATAATAATTAAAATCACAGTTAGATAATTAAAACCCATAGTACGGGTTAATATTGTCACATAAACCCAAAGTAATCATGTCAGAAAATTTTTATGAATAATAACTATTCATTACTTCGAAAGAAAAAAAAAACAAACTTCATGGGAACTCAATATACAATAAACACACTTGATAGTTGTAGACTTTCAAATACATACAGAGTTTGGTTTAGGTTATAGTGTTGTAGACAACCAACAGACAGACACCGATCTTATTATTAAGTAACCAGTCTCTTGACGATCTATAATAAATGGTTTACCACTATATTTTTGCAAAAACTGAAACTGAAAAAAAAGAAACATCTAAAAATAAGTGTCAATGGTTAAACCGGAAGCCATATTTAGCATTTATACTTTAATATTAAACATTATGGAAAAATTAAAACTAATAATGTGCGTTTGCTGTATAAAAGTATTTATGTTTAAAGAGTGAGACAGACAGTCCGACAGATAGAGATCATTGATCTGTTTTTAAACAAATAGCATCCCTATTTTGTAACAGACAACTTGTATGTAAATATATATGCAGTCAATAATTTACATACGACATGTTTGAAGTACTTTAAACCTAAAACAGTGGGTGACAAAAAAGTTTTACATACAATAGTCAGGATCATAACATAGTCTACATTTAAGACTATAGATCAGACTATAGAAATGTCTGCAGTACAGACTACAGAATTGTTTATAACCAAGCCAATAGACTAGTCTATAGTCAAGATAAAGAAAATTCAGTAGTCGAACATGGACTGTTCTATAGTCCCTACTATAGACTGCCCTATAGTCTAATTTACAGATTATGCTATAATTCAGGCTATATCTTGCCAAAACACTATTCTAAAGTCTGGACTATTCTGTAGATCAGTCTATAGACGACGTTATAAAACAGTCTATAGTCGAGACTATAGAACAGTCTATATTCGAAACAATAGAAGAGCCTGTAATGTAAGTCTACAGTCGAGATAATTGAATAGTTTATTGTTTTATTGGTCTATAGTCGAGACTAAAGTCGAGATCGTTCTGTAGTCGGGACTAGAGAACAGTCTATAGTCGAGACAATAGTAGAGTCTATAGTCAAAAATATGGAACAATATATAATCGAGACATTGACTGCCCTATAGTCTCTATGCTATATTTCAGGCTAAAGACTATAGAACAGTATATGGTCGAGATTATAGAACTGTCTACAGTTGAGACTATAGAATAGTCTGTAGTCGAGACTATAGAATAGTCGATAGTGGAGACCATGGAACGAACTATAGTTGAGACTACCAAACAATCTATAGTCGAAACTAATGAACAGTCTATAGTCGATACTAATCAACAGTCTATAGTCGAAACTATAGAACAGTCTATATTAGAGACTATAGAACAGTATAGTCGAAACTATAGAACAGTCTATAGTCGAGACTACAGAACATTCTATAGTCGTGACTATAGAACAGTCTATATTCGAGACTATATAACAGTCTATAGTGGAGACTATAGAACAGTTTATAGTCGAAACTTTAGAACAGTCTATAGTGGAGACTATAGAACAGTCTATAGTCGAAACTATAGAACAGTCCAAAATCGAAACTATAAAACAGTCTATAGTCGAAACTATAGAACAGTCTATAGTCTAGACTATAGAATAGTATATAGTCTAGACTCTAGAGTACAGAACAGTCTATAATCGAGACTATAGAACAGTCTAAAGCCGATAATATATAACAGTTTATAGTCGATACTGTACAATAGTTTATAGTGGAGACTAAAGAACAGTCCATAGTCGAGACTATACTTATAACAGACTATGGTCTAGACTATAGAATAGTTAAGAAGAATGATTATAAAAGATCTTTCATGATATGGATTATCTTAAAGACTTTTAATCTAATTTATATTCTCAACATAATGACCATTCTTTTGACTCTGATAATAATTGGACAGACAACTTATAGGATACGAAGGATAACTCATAAAACAACTCCTTTCTCGCTTTATAAAAGTTTAAGATAAGATATCTTTTCAAAAACTGTTACCTTATCTGATATATCATAAGGTATTTATTAGAAGTTGTTACTATAGCAATTGGTTCAATTTTTTTGTCATCCACTGTAATATTTAAAGTATTGTCATACATTACAATACAATATTTCTAAATTATTTAAATAAACAATATTTTACAATAAATACTCTCAACATACTCTATCTCCAAGTCTTTTAAATATATAGATTTCCAACATAGAAGTTGTTGGCTGGTTTTTGTCTTTTTTTTGTATTCCTCTGTGTGCATGTGGTTGAACTGTTTGTTTTGTTGTTTTCTTCTATATAGAAGAGGGTGTAGACCAGACCATAGACGTTGTTTTAATGTTTCCCACGAATATTTCTGCTTCATTGAAGTACACTACACCGAAGTAGAGTGAGGAGTAGTAGTAAACTGTATATGGAAGAAGTATTGGTTTGCGGTCTGGTATTATTATTACAATTCAAGTGTTATTTTTTTTTGTATATTTATTATATTATATTTTATACTACATTTTAAAGTTACTTAACAGTTTATGCGAATATTAAAGTAAAAATTTTAACAACCCGCTTAGGTTTTTGTTTATAAAGATAATACGAATTTAGTTTAAGTAAAGAACCCTTTAAAAAAGATTTTAAGTACTTTAAAGATAATGGCAAATAAAAGACACTATTTTGTGAGGGTTGCTGGAGTTTAAGCTTGAAAATTTCTCTAGAGGAAATTACAAAATGGATTTTAAATTTTCAAAAAAAAAAAAATTCTGTTAATAAAAAGAAGTGTGTCAAAAATTTTAATTGAATACCCTTATTATGTTATTTAAAAAAGGTTTATTTTTTACCATTTAAATCCACTAAGTTTATCATTTGTTTTGCTATTTTTTTGAAATTTTAATTGCATTTTTTTGCGGTCTATTTAAAATTTATAAAAAATATGCATTTTATATGATTATAATTGCATATGTTGGCACTTTAATAAGTTAAAACCAGCGTTTAAATAAGCAGCACTAGCACCACCTCTCTTGTATATGACTATAAAATAAATATGAAACTTTATCATTTTTGTATCACTTTGCTACTAAAAATTGCAGTCATATATATTCGTATTAATATAAAAATTGCAACTCGTGTTTGCAATTTCTAGTAGCAGGCAGACATAATTGGAGGCCAACACAAATATATTCTTGTGTTTTAGCAGCGCACACTCAAATTTGTTAAAATAATATGGCTAGTATTGATGTTATTTTTGTTTGCGTTTAGTTTTTCCTAGCAGCAATGTAACTTTATTTTGGTTTTGCTACTGCCAGTTGTAGTTTTATTTATTATTTTTTGGCAATATTGATGCTGCAATTTGTAAATAAACATATGTAGGTATGTATGTAAGAACACTCACAGTTTTATGACATTTCATGAGCTTAAATTCAATATTACACTTTACATTTGTACGCATGTATGTATGTATGTATGTATGTATGTATGTATGTATGTATGTATGTATGTATGTATGTATGTATGTATGTATGTATGTATGTATGTATGTATGTATGTATATTTATTACCATCCATATATCGATGATATTCGACCTATAACATCCTGTACTGATTGACATATTAATTATTAAAATATAGTTTAAATATTCTCATAGTTTCTGTATGATATAATACCGAAAATACTACCTTAATATTTCTTTGCTTTTTTTCCTTACCCCCTGATTCACAAACAACATTTTTATTTTATAAAAGGTTTATAAAACAAAATTTCCATACAAAATCTAATTTATAAACTGTTTATAAAATAAAAATTTTGTTTGTGAATAAGGGGGTTAATGTTTTACAGAATAATATTAACTACATTTCTTAAAAAAAAATTATATAATAATCTTCTATATTTTAGCAGTGTGATTTGAATAATTTGTAAAGTGAGCTCATTAGAATTCAACAAAAAATATTTTAATTATGTGTGTTCACCCTGTTTTATACAAGGTGATTATAAATTTATTAATTTCTACAATAAAAAATTTTTAAAACTATCATTTGGTTATAAAATTCTTATAAGTATAAGAATATTATCTTACAACTACATTGCTCAAAAATGTTTATTCATTAGAACAAAATAATAAAAACATCTAAAGAACGCTTTTAATTTGAGTTGTGTTTTATGGGGTAGCCATATTTTCAATAACATATACATATTTATTTAATTCATATGGAGGTTCCAAGCCCCCTAATAAAAGTCTGCCCATTTTTTCCCAATGATCATAATGAAGTTAAAGTTTTTCGTCAAAATTAGAAGATTCTGACTCTAATAGTTTCCGAGAAAAACGATTTCTGTATTTAATTCATATGGGAAGTGCCACTATGTATATATTACTAACTATTTTTTATGTTGCGAAAAATAATTATCCTTAATTAGAGATTGTGGTAACACTGTTTATTCATAAAATAAAATATAAGAAAACAATAAATAAATTTGCAGCTAGCAGTTGCAAAACAAAATTTAATTGCTGCTAGGAAAAACTCAGCGCAAATAAAAATATCATCAATACTAGCCATATTAGTTTAACAGATTTGAGTGTGCGCTGCTATAGCACAAAAATATATTTTTTTTCTTGTACAACAAACAAGAGATTAACGGCTGTATTTATAAAAACTTATTTTAGGTTTATTAAACAATTTTAGGCAAAATTCAGGAAAATCGTATTTATAAACGTGAAATAGCTTAAAACACCTTCAATAAACCATTGACAATTAGAAGAATTTTATTGTAGGCTCGACCCTTCTTTAAGCCAACAATAAGTTGATTTTTAACAATTTTTTTCTCAGATAAAGATTTTTCCGGTAATTTTAGGTTGATTGCGAAAACTAATTATGGTTTCTTTTAAAATAAAATCTAAAAATTCTAATTTTAACGTTTACAAATTTGTAAATAAAATCCCAGAAAATTTTTAAACGATTATATTTTGAGGAAAAAACTCAAATCTAGGCATTATTGGATTAATGCATGAATATTTGACAATATTCCAATTGTCCAGCACTATTTTTAGGTAATTTGGAAGTGCCCGTCTGTCAACCAAATGATGGACAAAATCATTTGATTTGGCTTTTTCAAAGTTTGTTGGTTAAATATAATGCCATAAAGTAATTAACCATGTAAATTATATTGATTAGTGTTATACTAATGCAAAATATATTCGCCGGCATTAAAATTAGTCAAATATCAAAGAAATTTATCAATATTTGCAAAAATTTATCAAAAATTACAAGGAAAATAAGTAAAAATAAGAAAATGTGTCATAGTGATGTATATTTTGTCGCAAAATATCCGTTATTCGGATACTTTTAATAATAATTAGAAATTATATGTTATATTTATACATCTGAACTAAATAGATATTTATTAAAGCCTTATATATATTTATTTATTTTTCTTAAAAGTTTGTTTTTATTGTCAAAAATCTATTATAAACAAAAATATGAAATTAAGAAAACCGAATCAACGAATATTTTATCCTAATTGTACGCAACACTAACACATAAAATGACAGCCATATTGTACAGTGCTGCCAACTTAAACATAAATCAGCACAATAGTTAATATACGTTTATTATTTGTTTATGAATATCACAATTTTATTAATGGTTTTTAAGGCTAAAGTGTGCTTTAACTATTGAGTGCATTAAAAGCAAAATAAGATTTTTTTATAAATACAAGCGTAATACTGTTCATTCGTGCTGCTAGAGATTGCAGTGTAACGTCGCAATTTTTCTAGTTAAACATAAAAACAGAACGGCAATATTTAGTAGCAATGTTATTTATATCTGAAAAGTTTAAATATTTTTAGTATGACGAGTGATAAAAATGTGTATTTTGCGGCAAATGCTGACTAATATATTAGTAAAAGTAAACACTGGTTAAAACCACCAAGGGGAAATAAACCTAATAGAGAAGTATAGTAAACAGAATATTTCAAACTTTTTTATTGCTATTTTATAAAAATAAAGAGAAAATGTCATATTTATTGTTGAAATTGTTAGGAAAGTCTTTGCTGTCATGTTTAGTACCAAAAAAAGCATCACTGTCTTGTAATGAATTTCCACTAAGAGCAATGTTGTCAATATAAAAAGTGCGTACAAAAATTACGCGAGATTTTAATTGAACAAAAAATGCCAACGTTTTTGTTTAAAATGTCATCATTTTGCTAATAATTATT
Source organism: Lucilia sericata (assembly GCF_015586225.1). Taxonomy (NCBI): domain Eukaryota; kingdom Metazoa; phylum Arthropoda; class Insecta; order Diptera; family Calliphoridae; genus Lucilia; species Lucilia sericata. The sequence continues at coordinate 111,057 of NW_023994425.1, read as the reverse complement.
GACATTTCACTGAAAAACATCCTCTATATAACAGTGTTGTCAATATTAACGTTATCTTTAAGAACATTTCTGTAGGAAATATACAATTAAATTTTGTATTTTTTTTATATTTACCACTTTGCATATAATAATTTTATTTTAAATCTAAATTGTGGTTTATTATTTTTTTATTTTACCACTTTGCATATAATAATTTTATTTTAAATCTAAATTGTGGTTTATTATTTTTTTATTTTAATAGGTTGGGTTATCTTTGTTTTTTTTTTCTACATACAAAACAAATAAAATATTTATAATTTCTACTTGAGCATGTTTAAACATGTACTTAAATATATGTTATTATTTTGATTTCTAATAAGTACTATGTTTGAAAATATGTAAATTTTATTTGTTTAATATTTATAAACATACAAATAAAAAGTAATTGAAACTACTACATGTCGGTGCTTGTTTTATAAATATGTATATTTCATTTTATTTATTTTGTCGCCATATCGTATCTTCTCCTCCTTCATATATAGAATAGTTTTGATTTGGATTATAAATTACTCTAGTATTAGTGCGGAGTGGCGTGTGTATGTGATGTTAAAAGCGTGAGAAATTAGTGGTCGAGATTTAGGGTTTAACTTTTTGTTTGTTTTATAAATATAAATAAAGTGGAACTGTAGTGATATTTATGCATACCATATAAATAATAAAAACATAAATATGCTGATAGTGTTTTTTCAAAGCCATACTCATGGATAACATAATCATTTTTGTTTTAGGAAAAAAATTACAATAATAATAATGTAAAATGCACGAGACCTCTGAAATCGTAACAAATAATTTGTTGGAATTTGTACTTTAGGAAAAATTACTAATATAATTTTAATAGTTTTAAAGAAATTGCCTCTAGTGATAATGAAATTTGATTTGTAATGAATGTATTACAAATTTTATAGAGTAATCGTAAAGTTATTGATAAATGTTTGTTGTAGGGGGTTTTATAAGGGGAATCACTGAACCAGTTCTAGTTCAGTTCTAGTTCAGTTCTAGTTCTAGTTCAGTTCTAGTTCAGTTCTAGTTCAGTTCTAGTTTAGTTCTAGTTCAGTTCTAGTTCAGTTCTAGTTTAGTTCTAGTTCAGTTCTAGTTCAGTTCTAGTTCAGTTCTAGTTCAGTTCTAGTTCAGTTCTAGTTCAGTTCTAGTTCAGTTCTAGTTCAGTTCTAGTTCAGTTCTAGTTCAGTTCTAGTTCAGTTCTAGTTCAGTTCTAGTTCAGTTCTAGTTCAGTTCTAGTTCAGTTCTAGTTCAGTTCTAGTTCAGTTCTAGTTCAGTTCTAGTTCAGTTCTAGCTCAGTTCTAGTTCAGTTCTAGTTCAGTTCTAGTTCAGTTCTAGTTCAGTTCTAGTTCAGTTCTAGTTTAGTTCTAGTTCAGTTCTAGTTCAGTTCTAGTTCAGTTCTAGTTCAGTTCTAGTTCAGTTCTAGTTCAGTTCTAGTTCAGTTCTAGTTCAGTTCTAGTTCAGTTCTAGTTCAGTTCTAGTTCAGTTCTAGTTCAGTTCTAGTTCAGTTCTAGTTCAGTTCTAGTTCAGTTCTAGTTCAGTTCTAGTTCAGTTCTAGTTCAGTTCTAGTTCAGTTCTAGTTCAGTTCTAGTTCAGTTCTAGTTCAGTTCTAGTTCAGTTCTAGTTCAGTTCTAGTTCAGTTCTAGTTCAGTTCTAGTTCAGTTCTAGTTCAGTTCTAGTTCAGTTCTAGTTCAGTTCTAGTTCAGTTCTAGTTCAGTTCTAGTTCAGTTCTAGTTCAGTTCTAGTTCAGTTCTAGTTCAGTTCTAGTTCAGTTCTAGTTCAGTTCTAGTTCAGTTCTAGTTCATTTCTAGTTCAGTTCTAGTTCAGTTCTAGTTCAGTTCTAGTTCAGTTCTAGTTCAGTTCTAGTTCAGCTCTAGTTCAGTTCTAGTTCAGTTCTAGTTCAGTTCTAGTTCAGTTCTAGTTCAGTTCTCGTTCAGTTCTAGTTCAGTTCTAGTTCAGTTCTAGTTCAGTTCTAGTTCAGTTCTAGTTCAGTTCTAGTTCAGTTCTAGTTCAGTTCTAGTTCAGTTCTAGTTCAGTTCTAGTTCAGTTCTAGTTCAGTTCTAGTTCAGTTCTAGTTCAGTTCTAGTTCAGTTCTAGTTCAGTTCTAGTTCAGTTCTAGTTCAGTTCTAGTTCAGTTCTAGTTCAGTTCTAGTTCAGTTCTAGTTCAGTTCTAGTTCAGTTCTAGTTCAGTTCTAGTTCAGTTCTAGCTCAGTTGTAGTTCAGTTGTAGTTCTGTTCTAGTTCTATTCTAGTTCAGTTCTAGTTCAATTCAAGTTCAGTTCTTGCTCTGTTCTAGTTCAGTTCTAGTTTATAGGTCTCAAATATCTGTATCATTATCAGTTTTACTTTGAATCAATAATCGCTTCTTTGACACCACTGTTGCAGTAAAAGTGTCACACTAACGAAAACATGTCAATATAGCAGAGAATGTTACCGTTCAATTTTTCTCAAATTTCTCCAACAAAATGTTTTTAAACTTTTTTTAATTAGTTCTCAACAATTACCACTCAATTTATTTCAATTTAAACATTTACCATCAAAGTTTTAAATTTTCCTCAACAAACAACTAATTAAAAAACAATTCATTCATATGTATTACTTGGCAATTTACACATTAATAGAAAAAAAAAACAAATCTTCTTTAATCGCCATTATTGGTTACACATGCTTAAGCAGGCGTCTAACTATTTGTTTTTATTGGATACTTCTAAACAAACGCCACATAAAAGAGGGAGAAAAATAAACAGCAAAACAGTAATGTTTACAAAAGTACCAGAGTGTTAAATGGTAAAACAAAAAATATACATATGTATATTGTGGCTGCCTTACTGACTGACTACTGGGTGGGTGGCCAAAAAAAGTTTATACGCTCTATCAATGATGCTTGAAATCGCGATATTTGTAACTGAAATAATGTCTGCATATGAGTGTGTTAAATTAAAAAATAATGTAGTGTTTTAATGTCTACTGACAGGTGTGTTTAAATAAATCTGACATGTTTTTTTAATGTAATCAGTTGGTTATAATTAAATTAGTTTTTTATATTTTAAGTATTATAATTACAAATTTGTTAATATTTTTAAATGCGTGGGAAAATTACTGGAGTGTTTGGAAGTAAAAATTAAATGTCAAATAGTGAGATTTTTGTAAAATTTTGAAGTTGACATTACAGTTACTTTAGTAAATAACATAATTTGGTTTTATATTTTGCCTTTACTTAGATTATTGGAATTAAATCAGAAAAAATTCCTTGTATTACAATCCTTGTTTTGACAAACTATCAGTTTAGGATCTGGCTTAAAGGACTAACATTTTTTTTATTAAAATTTTTTAATTTATTTTTTTGATTTGTTAACAAAATTACCTAAAATTTTATTTAAATTTTGTTTAAATTTCCTAATAAAACTCCAAAATTATTGCCAAATTTTCTATAATTACTTGCATGCACGTGAATATTTGTTTTTATTGAGGCATTTATAGTTTCTCAAAATCTCATTCATTAAATTCAAAATATTACTTTAGTTACCATTCATTGATGACAACAACTAGGGAATAAACCAGAGACACAGTTTCTATTTCATTGTTTAACTGAAGTACATATGTAATACATACAAGGTGAGCCAAAAGTAACTACCAAAAACTTTAAAAGGTAAAGAAAAAAATTTAAATTTTTATAAAGTATATGGTGGATTCTATATTTGCAGCTTAAAGTCAATTTTTAAAACTCTTGACGTTTTGCAATTAAAAAAAAAAATCGTTGCTTAGAAATTTTGATTGTGATTTCTTTTACATTTATGTATTCTTTAGAACATCGATTTCTAACAATCTGGCAACATTTTTGTACTTGAAAAACAAAAGTAGAACAGAACTAGAACTGAACTAGGACTGAACTAGAACTGAACTAGAACTGAACTAGAACTGAACTAGAACTGAACTAGAACTGAACTACACTAGAACTGAACTAGAACTGAACTAGAACTGAACTAGAACTGAACTAGAACTGAACTAGAACTGAACTAGAACTGAACTAGAACTGAACTAGAACTGAACTAGAACTGAACTAGAACTGAACTAGAACTGAACTAGAACTGAACTAGAACTGAACTAGAACTGAACTAGAACTGAACTAGAACTGAACTAGAACTGAACTAGAACTGAACTAGAACTGAACTAGAACTGAACTAGAACTGAACTAGAACTGAACTAGAACTGAACTGAACTGAACTAGAACTGAACTAGAACTGAACTAGAACTGAACTAGAACTGAACTAGAACTGAACTAGAACTGAACTAGAACTGAACTAGAACTGAACTAGAACTGAACTAGAACTGAACTAGAACTGAACTAGAACTGAACTAGAACTGAACTAGAACTGAACTAGAACTGAACTAGAACTGAACTAGAACTGAACTAGAACTGAACTAGAACTGAACTAGAACTGAACTAGAACTGAACTAGAACTGAACTAGAACTGAACTAGAACTGAACTAGAACTGAACTAGAACTGAACTAGAACTGAACTAGAACTGAACTAGAACTGAACTAGAACTGAACTAGAACTGAACTAGAACTGAACTAGAACTGAACTAGAACTGAACTAGAACTGAACTAGAACTGAACTAGAACTGAACAAGAACTGAACTAGAACTGAACAAGAACTGAACTAGAACTGAACTAGAACTGAACTAGAACTGAACTAGAACTGAACTAGAACTGAACTAGAACTGAACTAGAACTGAACTAGAACTGAACTAGAACTAAACTAGAACTGAACTAGAACTGAACTAGAACTGAACTAGAACTGAACTAGAACTGAACTAGAACTGAACTAGAACTGAACTAGAACTGAACTAGAACTGAACTAGAACTGAACTAGAACTGAACTAGAACTGAACTAGAACTGAACTAGAACTGAACTAGAACTGAACAAGAACTGAACTAGAACTGAACTAGAACTGAACTAGAACTGAACTAGAACTGAACTAGAACTGAACTAGAACTGAACTAGAACTGAACTAGAACTGAACTAGAACTGAACTAGAACTGAACTAGAACTGAACTAGAACTGAACTAGAACTGAACTAGAACTGAACTAGAACTGAACTAGAACTGAACTAGAACTGAACTAGAACTGAACTAGAACTGAACTAGAACTGAACTAGAACTGAACTAGAACTGAACTAGAACTGAACTAGAACTGAACTAGAACTGAACTAGAACTGAACTAGAACTGAACTAGAACTGAACTAGAACTGAACTAGAACTGAACTAGAACTGAACTAGAACTGAACTAGAACTGAACTAGAACTGAACTAGAACTGAACTAGAACTGAACTAGAACTGAACTAGAACTGAACTAGAACTGAACTAGAACTGAACTAGAACTGAACTAGAACTGAACTAGAACTGAACTAGAACTGAACTAGAACTGAACTAGAACTAACTAGAACTGAACTAAACTAGAACTGAACTAGAACTGAACTAGAACTGAACTAGAACTGAACTAGAACTGAACTAGAACTGAACTAGAACTGAACTAGAACTGAACTAGAACTGAACTAGAACTGAACTAGAACTGAACTAGAACTGAACTAGAACTGAACTAGAACTGAACTAGAACTGAACTAGAACTGAACTAGAACTGAACTAGAACTGAACTAGAACTGAACTAGAACTGAACTAGAACTGACTAGAACTGAACTAGAACTGAACTAGAACTGAACTAGAACTGAACTAGAACTGAACTAGAACTGAACTAGAACTGAACTAGAACTGAACTAGAACTGAACTAGAACTGAACTAGAACTGAACTAGAACTGAACTAGAACTGAACTAGAACTGAACTAGAACTGAACAAGAACATTAAATGTCTGTCTAAATAATATATTATTTTTGAGCAACAGTGATGACAATTGGTAAAATACATTCATAAACAACGGACTTATTCGTAAGAGATTTTCATCAACTCAATCCTAACGAAGAGCAAAGAGAAAATGACAGCTGTCACCATTTGTAAACAACTATCCAACAAGGTGTTACATATTGGAACACCTTGTTTAAATAATAATAATACCAACTAACTAACTTAACCATCAAAATGTAATAATATGAAACTTAACGAAATATTTTACACAAAATTGAAACGTTAATTCTGTTTGTTATTCTGTTAAATGTTGCAATTGGCAAACATTGCAATATTATATCGTAAGACCTGCTCAAATTACAAATAAAAATTTTGTTAACTAGTACAATATTTTTCCACTACTTAATTTCGAAGACAACAAAAGAAGGGCTTTTTTCGGTGCGAAGGTTGGAAGGGAGCTGTTAGGGTTTTTTTTAACTAACTATGCTTACTCACGCTATTTTTGTTTTACAGTATTTGTTTTGTGATTTTAACTTACAATTGCATTAAAAAGTAATATTGTTTTGTAAGTTATGAGAGCTGAAAATAAATAATTTTTATATGAATATTTATATGATTATATTTTAATTTATTTGAAATTTTGTTTAAAATTATAGGTAAATGTTATGGATATAGATAAACAAAATTTACTTTATAACATATAAGATTTGTTCATTTTTAACACAGTGTTTTCCTAAGACAATTATTAAGACATTGATTTTGTTTTAAATAAATTATACAAAAAACACATAATAAATAATAGAAAGGAAACAGATGTTGTATTTACTAAAAATGTAATTTAACAAGTTAAAATTGTTCTAATATTTTAATTTATTAAAAATTATTCAATTTGTAGTAATTTTCTTTGCATTTAAGTGTTAAAATAACAATTCATTTAAGCATCCTTTTGTTGCTTAGAAGAAAAAGTAATGGCATCACTAGTTAAGTTTATGTTTCTAAACACCTGCCTGGCATCTCTGTAGGAAAAAAAACGGAGATGCCAATTAACAGGTTTGCAAAAAACGCCAAAAATAAAATGTCTGCAGTAAAACTGTTATATGTTATATGTAATTTTAAACTTCTATTTCTTTAAAAATAACTTTTAAATATGAACATTTTTTCCACAGTTTAATAACTACGGAAATACTTTAACAAATAAATATACATTTTTATAACTAAGGGGTGCCTGGTCTCCTCTAGTAAACATATTCTTTTGAAATTGTTGTGTCACAACAACAATTGTCATAATTCTTTGAAGTAGTTTCGTTATCTTATTAATTCTTTTTTTGTTATATTAAAATTTTTATTTATTCATTTATTTTGCATTTCAGGTTCATCGTGCTTGTCAGTGGGCTGCAAAAATGGTGGTACATGTATAACAAAAACAAATGGTGGCTCATATTGCAAGTAAGTTAAAATGTTTTTTTTTTCATAAATTATTTTTAGTGTAATATTAAAAAGTGCCTAGACAGATATGTTTTTTTTCTTAATATTAATTGTGCAATATTTTTAAGCAAAATTGCTTTATTTGACAGCTGTCTTTTTTTTGACAAAAAAGTACCTTTATTTCTCTTTTTACGTAAATGATCTCGTTGTGTGTGCCTTGAATTTTTAAACATGATTAATATAAAACGTGATTAAACATTTGTATATAATTTTTTTCGTCTTTGAGATTTCTTTTTCTTAAAAGTATAATTTTGAAATGATGGTTTAAGAAAAAGTATTTAAAAATAAGTGAAATCGTTAAAATGAAAGCAGGGTTGGTGGTTAAAGGTTTCTTAAGGAAATTTTGAAAGAAAATTTTCAAAGCATACGTTTTTTTCTTTATCAAGGGGTTGATTTAATTTATTTTCTATTTGATCTATCTAACTATTAGATAGTGTAAAATTACTTCAATGTCATAAAAACAACAGCTGTTAGCTAGGGCGTAAATAATTGTTAAATTATTGAGGAAATTTTTGAAATTTGTCTTGTCTGCTAAAAGATATTGTAGGCAGGCGTCACATGACATCAAGAAAATGTGTGTCTATTCTTACTTTTAAATTTAAATGTAGGGTGTTTTAATTTTATAACATAATAAAAGTTTATAAAGAACAAGAAAAGATCTACTTAGAAGAGAACCGGATTATAACTAGAAAAGAACTGGAACTAGAACAGAACTAGAACAGGACTAGAACAGAACTAGAACAGAACTAGAACAGAACTAGAACAGAACTAGAACAGAACTAGAACAGAACTAGAACAGAACTACAACAGAACTAGAACAGAACTAGAACAGAACTACAACAGAACTACAACAGAACTAGAACAGAACTAGAACAGAACTAGAACAGAACTAGAACAGAACTAGAACAAAACTAGAACAGAACTAGAACAGAACTAGAACAGAACTAGAACAGAACTTGAACAGAACTAGAACAGAACTAGAACAGAACTAGAACAGAACTAAAACAGAACTAGAACAGAACTAGAATAGAACTAGAACAGAACTAGAACAGAACTAGAACAGAACTAGAACAGAACTAGAACTGAACTAGAACAGAACTAGAACAGAACTAGAACAGAACTAGAACAGAACTAGAACAGAACTAAAACAGAACTAGAACAGAACTAGAATAGAACTAGAACAGAACTAGAACAGAACTAGAACAGAACTAGAACAGAACTAGAACAGAACTAGAACAGAACTAGAACAGAACTAGAACAGAACTAGAACAGAACTAGAACAGAACTAGAACAGAACTAGAACAGAACTAGAACAGAACTAGAACAGAACTAGAACAGAACTAGAACAGAACTAGAACAGAACTAGAACAGAACTAGAACAGAACTAGAACAGAACTAGAACAGAACTAGAACAGAACTAGAACAGAACTAGAACAGAACTAGAACAGAACTAGAACAGAACTAGAACAGAACTAGAACAGAACTAGAACAGAACTAGAACAGAACTAGAACAGAACTAGAACAGAACTAGAACAGAACTAGAACAGAACTAGAACAGAACTAGAACAGAACTAGAACAGAACTAGAACAGAACTAGAACAGAACTAGAACAGAACTAGAACAGAACTAGAATAAAACTAGAACAGATCTAGAACAGAACTAGAACAGAACTAGAACAGAACTAGAACAGAACTAGAACAGAACTAGAACAGAACTAGAACAGAACTAGAACAGAACTAGAACAGAACTAGAACAGAACTAGAACAGAACTAGAACAGAACTAGAACAGAACTAGAACAGAACTAGAACAGAACTAGAAAAAACTAGAACTAGAACAGAACTATACTTTTGACAGTTACCAATGATGCTAACAGCATTTATTTTAAAACGTATTTTAAGAACTCAAAACAATTTTGTTTTTAAAAAGTTTAACTAATCAAAACCAGACAAAATTCGGTATGTTGGAATTCCTGTTACATATTTGCATGCAACATTCTTTTGACAGTTACCAGTGACGTCAACAGAATATTGTAACGAAAAAACGCTTTTGAAAGATAACACAACGGGATAAACAAATACAATCTAAGTGATAAATGGAAATAGTTTGAATGTAAGTCTAAAATCTTCTGAGAATATATCCATGTTAGCATTACTTATCTTTCACATTGCCAAAAAAAAAAATCCGAAAATTCTCTGGCTTCTAATTATTTTCTTCTACACTATAGTGTCTATTAGAAATATTATATTTTTTGCATACACACATAATTGCTTTTCTTCGCATTAAAATTTTTCACATTAATGCACACATTTTTGTTGTTTTTTTTTCGTCTAATTTCCTAACAGCCAAATAGGCAGATGTTGCGCATGTGCACCTGAAAATTCTATTTAGTTACAGGTTTATTTGCGTTCTACACAGTACAAATATTAGAAAAAATAGTCAGGTAAATGTTAGAAAATGTATAGAGAATTATATAGAATACTAAGAAAAGCAAACAACTGTGTGTAAAACGTTTAAATAGTTGATAATTTAGGATTATTTTTCCCATTTTTTTTTACACAAAACATTTTTTCTAAAGAAGCAGAAACAAATAGAAAAACTATTTGGAAAATGTTGTAAAGGTGCATTATCATTTTGAGAAAAAAAATAATAACAACAAAATAGAAGAACGAAGAATAAGAGAATACAATAACAAAAGTGTAGCGTCAGTTTAACACACTAATTGTTGTTTAGAGTATCTGTAACTATCAGTTGTAAGTATCGGGAAGTTTGTTTATTTTACTTTTTATGTGTATGTATGTGTTTGTGTTGAGTTGAGAACCTAACAGATTTAATATTAAATCGTTAACTCAGGCTTTTGATAATGACAACCATGGTTTTAGTCTATATTGCTGAACATCATGATCATGATGACGCTGATGCTTTGCCATTTCCGCTTTGTTTTTTTTTTTACTCTCGCTCTTTTAACTCTTTTGCTAAGCATTAAGAAAAGTTGCTTAATGTTATTGTTTCTGTAAAATAACATTAAAATGAACTTAACTGCTGGAAAAAAAAAGAAAAGGATTACCTTTAACTGTTAACAAAAATTGCTAATCAAAGTCACATCAAACTGTTTTGAGATAATAATGCAGCAGCGACAAGTTAATTAAAGAATTTAAACTTTAAATTTGTTTGTTCATTCCACTGTTGTTTTTCCACTGATTAAATAAACCGTTTGTTTAGAAAACCTTTAGCTTTTTAAAACCTTCAAAAACTTTCTTTTAAAACACCTACTCTTATATTTCAATACTAGAAAATTTAAAAAATTTAAACTGTAAACTAAAAGTGTTTAAACATGTTTAAACTTGTTTTTTTCTTTCTTTTCTTTCATTTTCTCTAAAAACATTTTAATTTTTTAAATTATTATGTAAATTATTTAGTTTCATTCATAATACCCCATAACTTTAAGTGGATCATTAATTTAAACAAAACATTTAACTTGTATTGACTAGAAAACAATAAAATTTATAGATTTGCTAAATGTTTTTTTTTTAAGAAACAAAAGACCCGCCAACATTAATTTGTAAATTTCTTTTGTATTTTTTTTTTTGAGAAGAAAAGAAGTTAAAATGTTAAAAAGTTGTAAACAAAAGTTATTTTTATAGAGATAATTTAGAGAGTTACATTTTTGAAATGACAGTAATTATTTAAAGAAAATTGCTACCTTGAGTCTAAAATTCTTTTGCTGAAATACCGCCAAGCCATAAATTATGATTGATGGCCTTTTTTTGAGTTGGGGAAGGTATATATTTAAAACTATAATAACATAATCATATGACATATTAAAGTCGATATGATGATTTAAGTAATTCGCTTAGATTCCACAGAATACAATTTAGGATTTCTTTAAAAACTTGCTTAAATACAAAACAAACTCCGAAAATCGGGAGTTATCTAGATCGCCTTTAGTTACATGTTGTGTAATTTTTATCTGTCACACAGTGTAATTAATTGTCAGCCGGAGGTGATGGCTCGATTCCCACCAGACCGATAGCGGTCTAGTTGCAGTTTTATTAAATATTATAAAATGGTAGCGATCGCGAAAGGGTTAACATTCTACGAGCTCAGTAAAATTTTTGGTTTCAGAATAATATTCTCTTTATTTTATATATAAAGGTTGAAATATTTCAAATTATGACTTTTGACAGCGATCGTAAAAGGGTTAGCGTTTCCCGATTTTACTAAAATCTGTAGAAGATATTTCTTATGGAATCAGTAATAACATTTTGGAAATGTTTTGTCAAAATCAAAAGAAATATAGAAAATTTTCAAAAAATTTCAAGTGGCCATTTGACATCGATCAAAATACTTGAAAAGTAGGCATTTGAAAGGGTTAGCATTTTCCGATTTCGCTGAAATTTATAGAAAATACGTCTTATGGAATAAGTAATAACATTTTGAAAATGTTTTGTGAAAATCTAAAGAAAAATAGAAAATTTTCAAAAGATTTCAAAAATGGGCATTTGACAGCGATCGCGAAGGGATTAACGTTTCCCGATTTTACTGAAATCTATAGAAAATTTTGCTTATGGAATTGGTAACAACATTTTTAAAATGTTTTGAAAAAATCCAAAAAAAAAAAAAAATAGAAATTTTTCAAAAGTCAGCGATCGTGAATGGGTCAATGTTTTGTCAAAATCAATAAGGTTTCAAAAGTGGGCATTTAACAGCGATCGTAAAGGGCTTAACGTTTTCCGATATTACTGAAATCTATAGAAAATCTTGCTTATTGAATTAGTAACAAGATTTTGAATAAGTCTTTTTTAAAATCTAAAGAAAAATTGAAAATTTTCAAAATATTCCAAAAGCCGACATTTGACAGCGATCCAGAATGGGTTAGCGTTTCCTGATTTTACTTAAATCTATAGAAAATATTTATTAAACGATCTTGTTAATATTTTGAATCTGTTTCGTCAAAATCGAAAGAAAAATTGAAAATTTTCAAAATATTCCAAAAGTGGACTTTTAACAGCGATCGTGAAGGGGTTATCGTTGCCCGATTTTAATGAAATCTATAGAAATTTTTGCTTATGGAATTAGTAATAACATTCTGAAAATGTTTTGTAAAATCATAAGAAAAATTTTTAATTTTCAAAATATTTCAAAAGTGGACTTTAGACAGTGATCGTGATAAGGTTAACAATCTCCGATTTCAAAATTCATTGAAAATTTTAGTAAATATTTCTTAAGTAAAAAGGTTCTTAAACAAAATACAGTTCATTTTGGAGCTAATCTCGTATATTTAAAGGTTAAATTAATATTTAATATCTGTATAAGAAATCAAATTAAATAAAAAACTATTGCTTATTACTTTGTCTTAAAATCTAATAGCAATTAAACTTTGTTATCCTGCTTAACATGTTGCAGATTTAGGTTAATGATGGTTTTAGAAAAAAAACCCTTATAAAGTTTAAAATAATAGCTAACATCAGCCATATATCATAAACTCAAATCACTATAAAGTTAACAGCAAGTTAAACTTTTAAACCTTATTTAAAGTTACTTTTTCAAAAGTAGATAATAGAAAAAAACGAAATAGTAAATAAAATTACCGAAAAAACAACTTTGCATACATAAAACTATAGTTAATTTCTAACAAAAAAGAAATCTTTAATTTTAAAACATTTTGTTGCGAGGATCTGATAAAAACTCCCCCTAAGAAAACCAAAAAACAGAAAACATTGGCTTAAAGTTATCGCAACAAATGTATCATAATCATCAGGAAAGTTTTTAAACGAAATAAACAACAGTAAACATGTACAAAAAAAGATTACATATCACAAAAAAGAGTAAAAAAGTATCGAAGTATCTGAAAAAAAAACTAAACATCAGTAAAAATCTTTGTTTTAAGTCGATACTACGAGTAGTAGTTTATGTATGTGGAATTTCAATTAGCCTACTATAACAGAAGAAGAAGAAAATAAACAAGTTCGATAATATTCTTTCTTGGCTTTACGACCATTAGTGCAATGCAGTTGTTGTTGTTGCTGGTAGTCTACAGTAGGTAGAATGACAACTTCACATGTAAGACTTGAATTTCTTTTCATCCAAGACATTATTAGTCTTGTGTTTTCTTTTTCTTCGTCTTCTTCTTCTTAATAATAAAATACAGTTTTTTGTTGTTGTATTGCAGTTTATAAAAGATCCTCTAAACTTTTAAGATTTAAAGAGATGATTCATCTTGAAAATCTGAAATTATTTGCAAAAATATTTAACTTTTTGTTAATATTTTAGTTATTAAATATTTGCTTTAATAGCTTAGACATAAAAAGCACTAAATTAGTCACACTAATTACTTAATCTCAAAGCTGTGGCATCTCTATTAAGCTAATGTAAACAATTAGAACAAATGGCCACTTTGGGGAAAAATAACATATGAGAGAGAATAATTTGTAGTAAATTAAAAAGAGATTTTAAAGAAATTTTTTAAATATTTTAAAAGAGGACTGGGAACAGCGATCGTGAAATTATTTCAGTGAAATCTTTGGAATATATTTCTTATGAAGTTAGTAATAATATTCTAAACTTGTTTTGTTAAAGACTAACTTTGAAAACAAAATATTTATTTTATTTAAAAAAAAGTCCGAAATATTCCTAAATATTTTACTTTTAACAGTGATCGTGAAAGAGTTAACATTTTGCGATTTCACTGAAAGCCACAGAAAAGAATACATATGGATTTATTAATAATATTCTGAAGTTGTTTTGTCAAAATTAATAAGAAAATATAAATTTTTGAAAATATTTTCAAAAAAGGACTACAAACAGTGATCGTGTAATGAATTCCGCTAAATCTATAATAAATTTTTTTTATAAATATAATATTCTGCATTAAAAATTTTACTTTTAATGTAAAAAATCCCTTTATTTTATAAAAATCTTAAATATTTAAAAATTTTATTTTTAAGAGCGATCGTGAAAGGGTTAACATTTTGTGATTTCACTGAAATCCTCAGAAAGTATTTTTTATGTTTCAATAATAATATTCTAAAGATGTTTTGTCAAAATTAATTGATAAAATAGAAAATTTTTAAAATATTTTCAAAAGAAAACTGCATACAGTGATCGTGTAATAAATTCCGCTAAATCTGTAATTCACTTTTTCTATAAATATAATATTCTGTATTAAAAATCTTACTTTCAATATAAAAATTTTCTCTATTTTATAAAAAAATCTTAAATATTTCAAAATTTTACTTTTAACAGCGATCGTGAAAGGGTTAACATTTTGCGATTTCACTGAAATTTACATAAAATATTTCCCATGGATTTAGTAATAATATTCTGAACAAAATCAATAAAAAATTGAAACTTTTCAAAATTTTCAAGAAGGGCACTTAACAGCGATCGTGCAAGGGTTAAAGTTGTGAAAAATATTCGACTGTAAACAGCGATCGTGAAATCGTTAGTAAATATTTCTTATGGATTTAGAAAAAACAAAATAGAAAATTTGTAAAATATTTAAAAAGATGGATTGCAAACAGTGATCGTGAAATGATTTCCGCTAAATCTTTAGTAAAGTCTCCTTATGAATATAATATTGTTTATTTAAAATCCTACTTTCAATACAAAATATTCCTTTTATTCTATAAAAATTTCAAAATATTTCAAAATTTTACTATTAACAGCGATCGTGCCAAGTATAACATTTTGTGATTTCACTTAAATTTATAGAAAATATTTCCTATGTATTTAATAATAATAAACTGAAGTTGTTTTGCCAAAATCAACAGAAAAATATAAGATTTTCAAAATATTTAAAAAGCTCACTTAACAGCGATCGTGTAAGGGTTAACGTTTTTCGAATCCAGTGGAATTTTTATTAAATATTTCTAAGGGTTTAAGAAATATTTATATAAATTAATTTTTATTAAAAACTTATATTAAAACATTAAATTTCAATTATTTCATGGAGCTAATATAAATTTTATAAAATTTTTACTTTTGACAGCGATCGTGAAAGGTTTAAAGCTTTGCAATTTCACTAAAATTTATAGGTTATATTTCCAATGGATTCAGTAATAGTATTATTACTTTTTATCAAAATCTGTTTAGTAATACAATATTCAAAATTTTGTAAAAAATTACTTTTAACAGCGATCGTGAAAGGCTTAATGTTTTCCTATATGGGTGAAATTTTCAATAAATATTTTTTATGGTCTCAGTAATAATAATCAGAATTTATTTTAACAAAATTTTCTTCATTTTATAGAAAAGTCTTAAAGATGACAAAATTTAGTTTTTCCAGCCTTCAAAGGGGATTTACATTTAGTCTGGTTACATTTCTTATAACCAAAGTTTTGATAAATAATAAAAAATTCACACGATTAAGACGACGATATTTTATATTATTTGATCTAATGTTTGTGGTTTAGTTTATTATTACAATTTATTATTTTCTAACAAAACAATAAATTTTACACCATATTTTTACACTTATGTAAAAACAATAATAATTTTCTCATAGAATTTAAACTAAACTTTTATGATATTTTGTTTTTGTGGTTTTTCGGAATACCACGCATCTCCCTTATTTTTTTTCCTGCCACCACCACTTCCACCGTTACAACGCCGCCGCCGCCATTAACATCATCATCATTCATCTGTAAATGTGGTTTAATTCTTTGATATTCATTTGAACTGGAGAAATAAATTATGGGAATTATTCATGTTTTTACTAGAAAAAAAAAAAAACAAACGATTAAAATCTTAAGAAAAACGGTTTTGCTAAATAACAAGTATATGACTAAGATTTTATATTAACTGATCGATCTACTTTGAAAACTAAATAAATTTAGAAGAGAGAAAAAAACAAATATGTTATTTATATTGCCAGGCAAGTGAAAATGAATTGAAAAATTAAATAAAAAAATGAAAAATGTGTATAAGTTTAATCTATTTGGAAAAAAACACAACAAATAGAAACATTAAATGTTTAAAATGTTGCTGTATCTATGGCTTGGCAGCTTTTAAAGTAGCGTTTGGAACACACAGTTATCTTTTGAAAAAAATATGAAAGAAACCTCTAGTCTATCTAAACTGGTCTACAGGTGGGGGTTACTACTACTTACAGATGCTTGTGTTGTTGCACACGCACTATAGATTGTGGAGCTATGTTTAATAGTTGTAAATCGTTGATCTTAGTTTTGGTTGTGTTTCTGTTTCTTTTTTCAGTGCGTAAGTCCAAAGATAGAAAAGCAAAATAAGAAACGCTCAGAAAATTGCAATTAGTTGTTGTATTTTATAAAAAAATTCAAAAATGTTGCAAAATTTAAGTTTTGTCAGCGATCGTGCAAGGGTTAACAATCCCCGATTTCACTGAAAACTTGGGTTTCAGTAATAATAACTGAACTCTCTCAAAAACTGTCTAGAAATACCTGGAATTCTCCAAAATATTAAAAATATTGACTTTTTCAACGATCTTGAAAGGGTTAATAAATTTCGTAAATATTCTAAAAAAAATTATTGCAAAACTTAAGTTTTTTCAGCGATCGTGCAAGGGTTAACGATCCCAGATTACACTGAAAACTTTGTTTTCAGTAATAATAGCTGAACTCTTTCAAAAAATGTCTAGAAATACCTGAAGTTCTCCAAAATATTAAAAATGTTGACTTTTTTCATGTAATCTTGAAAGGGTTAATGTGTTCTATTTTCACTGAAAGCTATAGAAAATATTACTTATGGATTCAGTAATAATAGCCTGGAACTATTTTGTCAATATCAATAGAAAAATTTTAAATTTCTTAAATATTCCAAAAGAGAAATATTTCAAAACTTTAGTTTTGTCAGCGATCGTTTAAGGGTTAATGATCCCCGATTTCACTGAAAACTTTGGTTTCAGTAATAATAGCTAAACTCTATTAAAAGCTGTCTTTATATATTTCAAATTCTTTTTTATTTTATAGGTAAACGCCAAAACATTACAAATGTTTACCTTTTTCGGCGATCTTGAAAGGGTTAATGTTTTCCGATTTAGCTAAAATCTATAGAAAATATTTCTTATGTATTCAGTAATAACACCCTGAAACTATTTTGTTAATATCTAGAGAAAAGTTTAAAATTTCTTTAATATTCCAAAAGAGAACATAAAACGATGATCGTCATAGGGTTAACGTTTTCGGGATCCATTGAAATTTTTACGAAATATTTCTTACGGACTCAGAAATAATAATATAAATTTGTTTTATCAAAAACTGCTAATAAATATATAAGATTGCTTTTATTTTATAAAAATTACAGAATATTCCAATTTTTAACTTTGATAGCGATCGTAAAAGGGTTAATCGTAAAGGGTAATGTTAATGTTAATGTTATCTATAGATTTAGGAACATTATTCTGAATTTATTTTAACAAATTATTTTATAGAAAAAGTGTAAAATAATAAAAAATTGAACTTTTGATAGCGATCGTGAAAGGGTTTATGTTCTGCGATTTCAATGAATTTTTAGTGAAAAGTTTCAAAAAACTTTAGAGAAAACTTCAAAATAAAACTCTAAAATAATATTACTTTTGATGGCGATCGATTTAACTTTTGACAACGATCGTGTAAGGGTTAATGTTCTGCGATTTCAATGAAATCTTTAGTGAACATTTCCAAGATAATATTACTTTGTGTAAGGTTACAAAATGTATATTTTGAGAGTGATCGTGAAAAGTTTAAGGTTTTGCAATTTCAGTAAAATCTTTAGTGATTTTAACTTTTTGGGAGTGATCTTGAAAGGTTTTGCAATTTTAGTAGTCCAAAATATTGCAAAATTTCATTTTGTTAGCAATCGTGTAAAAGAAAATGTTTTGTTTTGTCTCAATTTTAAGGTTTAGTGAAAATTTTCTATAAATTCAGTATAATATTTTTTGTAATAAGTAACAATGCAATTTTGGCTTTTAACAGCGATCGTGAAAGGGTTAATGTTTTCCTATTTATGTTAAATTTTTTAAAATATTTTCTAGGGAAAAAATTTTATCAAATACTGCGACTAATATTTATTTCTCTTATTTTAAAGAATATTTTCATAATTTTTCCATAGTATTACTTTTGTTAGTGATCTTGAAGGGGTTAAGGTTTTAGGATTTTCATAAAATTTTTAGTAACTAGTTCTTATGGTTACTGTTATAATATTTTGAATTATTTTTTTTATTAAAATCTGCTTATTGATAAGTTTAAATAGAAAAATCCCAAATTTTATCTTTGACAGCGATCGTGCAAGGGTTAATTACTTCAGATTTTAGTGAAATTT
Source organism: Lucilia sericata (assembly GCF_015586225.1). Taxonomy (NCBI): domain Eukaryota; kingdom Metazoa; phylum Arthropoda; class Insecta; order Diptera; family Calliphoridae; genus Lucilia; species Lucilia sericata. Next base: position 92,401 of record NW_023994425.1, on the reverse strand, counting down.
TTAACGAAGTTTTCTTTTAGATCAAGTAAAAATTTTCAGAATTTGTTATATCCAAAATAATTAGGAAATTATGTCTAAATGAAATCCGAAAATATACCAAACTTTGACTTTGACGGCGATCGTGCAGGGGTTAATGACCTCCGATTTTAGCGAAATTTTTAGCAAAGTTTTCTTATAGATGAAGTAACAATATTCCGAATATGTTTTAACAAAATTGATTAGAAATTCAAGAATAGCGGCTTTAAACTAGAAAAATCCGCAAATATTCCTAAATTTTACTTTGACAGTGATCGTGCAGGAGTTAATGACGACCGATTTTAGAGAAGTTTCATTAAAGATTAAGTAACAGTTTTATGCATTTGTTATATCAAAATTGATCGGGAATTCCAAAATAATCAATTTAAACTAAAGTCCCCAAATAAAATCCCAGAATATACCAAACTATAACTTTGACAGTGATCGTGCAGCGGTTAATAACTTCCAGTTTTAGTGAAATTTTTAGCAAAGTTTTCTTATAGATGAAGTAACAATATTCCGAATAGGTTTTAACAAAATTGATTAGAAATTCAAAAATAGCGGCTTTAAACTAGAAAAATCCGCAAATATTCCTAAATTTTACTTTGTCAGCGATCGTGCAGGGGTTAAAGACTTCCGATTTTAGCGAAATTTGTAGCAAAGTTTCCTTACAGATTAAGTACCAGTTTTCTGCATTTGTTATATCAAAATTAATCAGGAATTCTAAAATAATGACTTTAAACTACAGCCCACAAATGAAATCCCAAGTTATACCAAACTATAACTTTAACAGCGATCGTGACATTTTTTGCAAAGTTTTGTTATAGATCAAGTAACAATATTCTAAATTTATTTTAACAAAATTGATCGAGAATTCAAGAATAATGACTTTAAACTAAGGTAATAACAAAATGAGATATATTTGTCCTATTATTCCTTTACTAATATTATTTCTATGAGTGTTGCTATATATTCATCTACATCTGTAGTAAGTTTATATATATATAAGATCTATCTATTATAAACTTTGTGAGCGGATCTTTTTGAGATTCATGTTTTCTTATTTCTTGATACAATATTGTATATTTTCCAACTCTTAACTTGTCTATAACTAAAGAAGGAATGGCATGCAACATATTAAACAAATACAAACTTACATACATACTCCAAATATACCAACAGACTTTGTTTAAAACTTGTCTATAAAACCCACGTTAAATATTAGCATCCATGAGGTACTCTACTCTACTCTCGTTGCAAACAAGAAGCTACTGAAATGTTTTAGCTAAACTAAGAAGACCAAGATGATGACGACAGCCGCTTAACTGACGATCATGATGATGATGATGATGATGATGATTTGCTACTGTAACTCATTGCTAAAAAGGAGTAAAAATATTTGTTGTTGTGGCTGATTGCAACAACTAAAATGTTGAAGCTACTACTGCTACTACTGGTGCTGTGATTTCTTTCGACGATGGCATATATGTTGCACGCATACAATTTTTGTTTTGATGGCATATAAAGTGCGTCGTGTTTGTTAGCCATAGTAGCAGTAGTAGTAGTAGGTAGAGTGGTTTGTTACTAGTTCCGAGGAAATCATACCAAAACGTTTTATAATTAGCGTTGATGATGTTTTCTCAGGAGAGGTATAAAAACATTTTCTTTTAATTTTTTTTCTTTTCTTTAAGACATTTGAAAAGAAATACTTTTTGATGACTACTAGACGTACAAACTAACTAACTAACTGATCCTCTAAATGACCATTAAGTGTGTATTTTGTTTTCGTAAATTTGTCAGTGCAGCAATTTGAAACAGTCTGTCTTTTAAAGCCAGACAAAACGGATTTTAGGCAACCAGAGAAAATTTGTACATTTTTAACTATTTAGATTATTTTTTTTTTAATTTTTCTTAAAGAAAGTAAAGTAGTGTATGTTAATCAATTTGGCATAGTTGTTGAGAAAACTTTTTTTTAAATAATCTTATTAAACGTGTTAAACCAGTGCCACCTGTAGCTGTTAATTTTTGTAATGGACCAGTAATGTTCAACATACCAACATGTTTACTCTGTTATTTTATTTATTTTTTTCTTCTTTCATTTTATTTGATTAATTTAATTTTATTTTTTTTATTGGTTTATTTCTGTAATGTTGTGTATAAGTACAGAATGCCAATTATTAAATTAAAAGTGTTGTATGAGAAAACTTCATTGATTCATACAACCAACCATCCATCTATCCCCATCCGTTCATTATCATGCGTGGGGCTGTTGTATAAATTGTAGAAAGTTTATACACAACATTTTTATTTAATATATTTATTGCACATATTGTCTTCCTTTCATTAAATATTTATCATATTTATTTAATTTTATTTTTCTTCTTTCTAATTACAGCTGCAGTTCAAAATTTGTAGGAGATTATTGTGAATTTCCGAATCCCTGTCTTACCGGTCCCGGTCGCTGTCAAAATGGTGGCACTTGTCAGGTGTCCTATCGCAATGATCGCACATTGGGCATTTCTTGTGTTTGCCCTATTGGTTATACTGAATCTTTGTGTGAAATTAAAGTCCCCAATGCCTGTGATTCATCGCCCTGTCATCATGGTGGCACCTGTAATCTAAAATCTTTGGATGAATATACTTGTGCTTGTGTTAATGGTTATACAGGTAAAGATTTTTATTTAAATATTGCAAAAAATTAAGTATTTTTTAATCCGGAGAGAGATCATTTTCAAGTGTTAGAGTTAGAATACCTCAAGAAATCCAATATTAAGATCACGATCGCTCTCGAAAAAAAAAACAAATTTTTGAAATAAAGATAATTTTGTGTATGGAAAAGCAAATTTTGATCAAATAACTTGAGAATATTATAACTGATGCTAAAGGAACTTTTTACAAAAGATTTTAGAAAAATCTGAACATATTAATTCCCAAACGATCACTTTAAAAAAGTTAATTTTGAAATATTTTAAAGAATTTTCTATAAAATACTCGAAATACATTGTATAAATAATAAGATTTTGATAAAATTTTTACAGAATATTATTACTGAATTCATGTGAAGCATATAGCAAAGGTTTTACTAAAATCGGAAAACTTTAACCCTTGCACGATCGCAGTCAAATGTCTAATTTAGGATTATTTCTAAAAAATGCTAAGAATTAGGGTACTATAAATTGACTTTCGAATAATCGAACAATCGACTTTTTGTCGAAAAAGTAGAAAAGTCGAAGTCGACTATAATGTTCCAGAAAAGCCGATAACTCGACTATCGTCTATGAAAAAAGTCGACTTTGTAAATAAAAGTCGGAAAGTCGAAAAAGGCGAAAAGTCCAAAAAAGTCGATATGTCGAAAAGTCGTAAAAAGTCGGAAAAAGTCGAAAACTCGAAAATAGTAGAAAAAGTTGAAAATTTTAAAAAAGTGGAAAAAAGTCAAAAACTCTGAAATAGTCGGAAAAACTCGAAAAAAGTCAAAAAATAGTCGAAAATAGTCAAAAAGTCGAAAATTTTAACAAAGTCGGAAAAAGTTAAAAAAATTCGGAAAAAGTCGAAAAGTCAACTATTTATAAAATACTAAAAGTCGACTTCTAATTAAATGAAAAAAGTTCGAAAAGTCGAAAAATCGAATTTTCATTTAATGCAAAAAGTCGAAATGTCGACTTTTAACTAACTGCAAAATATCGAAAAGTCGACTTTTCGTTTCAACTATAGAACCCTACTAAGAATATTATGTTTTCATAAGATAAATGCAGAATAATATTACTGAATACGTACAAACCATTTACTAAAGATTTTGCCAAAATCAGAAAACCTTAACCCTTTCACGATCGTTGTCAAGGATCTAACATTAGAAAATTTCTTTAAAATGTCAAGAATAGAAGAAAAAAGATGTTTCAATTAAAAAAAATTCAAAATATTATTACTGAATTCCCAAGAAATTTTTACTAAAGATTTCGCCTAAATCCGAAAACCTTAACCTTCACACGATCACTTTCAAATAATTAACATTAGAATTTTTCTTTTAAATGCAAAGAATCTAATGTTTCAATAAAATAAATTCAAAATATTATTTAAGAAAGCCTAGGAAATATTTACTAAAGATTACGCCTAAATTGAAAAACCTTAACCCTTGCACGATCGCTGTCAAATGTTTAAAATTAGAAATTTTCTTTTAAAATGCAAAGAATCTTATGCTTCAATAAAACAAATTCATATTACTATTATTGAATTCCCAAGAAATATTTACTAAAGATTTCACTGAAATCGGAAAACCTAAACCCTTGCACGATCGCTGTTAAATGTCTAACATTAAAATTTTTCTTTAAAATGCAAAGAATCTAATGTTTCAATAAAATAAATTCAAAATATTATTACTGAAAGCCTAGGAAATATTTACTGAAGATTTCGCCGAAATTGAAAAACCTTAACCCTTTCACGATCGTTGTCAAAGGTCTAATATTAGAAATTTTCTTTTAAAACGCAAAGAATCAAATGTTTCAATAAAATAAACTCAAAATATTATTAACAAAGTCCTAAGAAATATTTACTAAAGATTTCGCCTAAATCAGAAAACCTTAACCCTCCCACGATCGCTTTCAAATAACTAATATTCAAATTTTTCTTTAAAATGCAAAGAATCTAATGTTTCAATAAAAAAAATTTCATATTATTATTATTGAATTCTTAAGAAATATTTACTAAAGATTTCACTGAAATCGAAAAACCTTAACCCTTGCACGATCGCTGTCAAATGTCTAACATTAACTTTTTTCTTTAAAATGCAAAGAATCTAATGTTTCAATAAAATAAACTCAACATGTTATTTACAAATTCCCAAGAAATATTTACTGAAGATTTTGCCTAAATTAGAAAACTTTAACCCTTTCACGATCGTTGTCAAGGGTCTAAAATTAGAAATTTTCTTTTAAAATGCAAAGAATCTTATGTTTCAATAAAATAAATTCAAAATATTATTACTGAAAGCCTTAGAAATATCTACTCAAGATTTCGCCGAAATTATAAAACCTTAATCCTTACACAATCGCTATCAAATGTTTAATATCTGAACTTTTTTTCGCGATCGTTTGCAAAATTATAATTTAGGTTTTTTTAATGCAAATTTATGTTTTGTTAGAGGAATATTATTAGAAGGTTTCGCCGAAATTATTTAACATTAACCCTTTCATAACCAGTCGAAAAGTATTAACCCTTTCAATACCGCTTTCGACAAAAATAAAATGAAATAATTAAGACCTTCTTCAGGACTTTGGAGTAAATTGTTTAAATTAAACCTTAACAGCACTTGGGTTTATTTCAGTCCCAAGGTCTCAATATCATTACTAAACCTTAATAAAAGTTTTTATTTAAATTTTATTAAAATCAATGAAAAAATCAAAATATTTCTTGGTATTTTAATAAAAATAAAACAAATTTTATTTTTATAGAATCAATTTTAACCAAAAATTATGAAATAGTATTAAACAACAATTAGCCATAAAAACGCCAAGATGTTAACACTGTTATCATCCAAGTGTACATAGTTTAAGGTTGCCAGATTGTAATTTATATTACATCAATTTAAAAGCAAATTTATTAATTTTATTTCATAAATATTTTTACAGGAAAACATTGTGAAACGAAAAATATTTGTGCAACATCACCCTGTCGCAATGGTGGTACTTGCACCTCAGTTTCAGGCGGAACTAGCTACAAATGTATATGTCCAACAGGATTTAAGGGCAACACCTGTATAGATGATGTCGAAGAATGCAACAATAATCCCTGTAAACATGGTGGCACCTGTTTAAATACTCATGGATCCTATCAGTAAGTCCAACTATGATTACCTCCCTTTAAAAGCTACCACTCTGTTTGATTTAAATTTAACAAAATAAAAAACACCTTTGTTTATATAAAGATATTATTAAATCATTTTGTTTAAACTAAATGCTAAAACCAAAACAAAAAAAAAAAAAAAAAAAAAAGATCAAAGAAATTTGTGTAATTAATGGCTATTTAAAAACGATTTATCTTGACTTTTGGTATTGTCGTTATATTTTATTTGTTTCATCTTTTTTTATATTTTAATAATATTTGCATATGAATAGTAAAAACGAAAAAAGCAAAAACAATGCTAAACTGAACAAATTCGTTATATTTTATTGAATTTGAAAATTCATGAATGTTTAACAAATTGACAACAAAGCAACGAAACCAACAAAAAAATCGATCGTCTGCTAATTTATGATACACACACGTATAGCTTTTTGTTAAAAAACAAAAAAAGTTTATTTAAATTTGATTGTTTTTTTTTTGTGAACAACTAATTAAAATAAATAAAACATTTTATATAAATCAAAAAATTCAAATAAATTAACAAAAAATAAAGAAAAAATCGACTTAAACAAAAAATATTGATTCATGCACAAAAACCACATTAAATAAATAAAATTATAACAAATATACACAATAGAAACTAAAATTTATTTAAAGCTTTCATTAATCATTCATTTATTTAGCCACTTTAGACATGATCAAACATGCAGCTTTAAGTTACGGTTACATAAATAACACATCAACACATTTCAAATTTGATTTGTTTTCAAAACCCCAGCATTTCCGGTGGCTTTTTTGGTTTCATTTCTATTTTATTTTAGTTTTAAAAACAAATTTGTTACGTTTTTTTCTCTGGGTGTTAAAATACACATGTTTAGGCTGAAGAAAAAAAAAAAAAAAGACGACGACGACGCTCTTATCTTGTGCTGCAAAACCCTACAGAACTTCACAAGAAAGAAACCTTTAAAGAAAAAAATTAGCATATTTAATTTTTCGTTGTATTTTGTATAATTTAACCATAAATTTTATTTTCAAAATCTTATCTCTATTTATTTATTTTCTTATTTATTTCCCCAAATGTCAATATAAACAAATTTGTTTGTTAAAGTTTACTAATTTTTTTTCTTGTCAACAGTGTTAATGTCAGTGTCATTGTCGCCATTGTTGTGTCTATTTGTCATTGGTATGTGTCATCGCTACTTTGTGGCAATTTAATTAAGAGCGCTGATATTATTTCGTTCTAATAAAATTTTAAATTTATTCAAAATTTGTGCAAATTTGAAAAATTTAAGAATATTTCATTATTTCAAAAACTTTTTTAAAAAGTAAAGGTCAGATTTCTTAATAATTGAAGTTTTTATAATTCAAAAAAAGATTTGAGTCTATTGGGTCTTAGTTTTAATATAAAAATTTCAAAAAATTATGTTCCGAATCGTATTGAAATATTTTTGTTGAATACTTCCCAATAATGCACGAATCTATGACATTTCCCTGCCGGGTCAAAGGTCAAATGTTGATTAATTGCTATTTTAAGCCGTATCGATATTTCGGCTTATTACGGTAACGGTATCTTTGTGTTATCGGTATTTATTTCGATAATGGCGTCTTAGGGTTGTCGGTATGTTCACTTACTTCGATATCGATATTTCGATATTTTGGCGATAACATTATTGGTATTTTAGCATTAACGGTAGTAGTGCTAAAAAGTTATTTTAGCGGCAACGGTAGCTTAACGATAATGCTTGCCAACCTTGCTTTTGACAGTTATACAAAGTAAAGCAGGAGGTCCATACTACGCGTTTTCGCGTCAGAACATTGCGTGCTTTTCATACCTTCTTCGCGTACAAAGCATAAAGTTACTTGCAACGCATCTAAAGCGTAAATGTTTTGCTTTTTTCATTAAGAAATTCCCGTTTTTTGTTTATATCTCCAAAATGCAACTCGTTTTAGTTCATTAAAATTGATAAATACGCATTAAAAATAGAGTATTACTTACCGAAACCACCTGACATGTTCATGAGCCGCTTATGACGCTTACAAAAGTAGAAAGTAGACTTACTTTTAGCATTCTACGCGTCAAGGCATTTTGTGATTGTAACTTGCATCACACAACTACTTTGATTCTACTGTTCTGACAGCCGCGTAGAATGCGGCATATAGACAAAGACGACTGCTAAATATATCGTTTGGAATGGTTTCAATTCTGCGGTTACTGTTTCAATCGATTTTGTGATAATTTCTTTAGATTCCATTTAGTTTTGTCATTCTTTAATTTAGCTTTAAGAATAAAATCCTTTAAAACTTAATTGACAACACTCTTTAGTTCTTAAATACAACTCTGTATTGGTTCTTAAAGTTACCATATTTTAGTGATTTCATTGCGTCTCCGTTAAAGAAATCCCTGTTACAATAAACAGTTAACTTTAAAGCTTAAAATAAAATATCTTAAAGTTTAATTGACAATACTGTTTAATTGTTAAATGCAACTCTTTGTTTGTTCTTAAAGTTACCATGTTTTAGTGACTTTATTGAGTCTTAGTTAAAGAAATGTTTGTTAAAATAAACTTTTGAAATTAATTGACAACACTGTTTAGTTGTTAAATGCAACTCTGTGTTTGTTCTTAAAGTTACGATATTTTAGTTAAAGAAATCTTTGTTACAATAAACTTTTAACTTGAAAGTTTAGAATAAAATTCCTTAAAGCTTAATTGACAACACTCTTTAATTGTTAAATGCAGCTCTGTGTTTGTTCTTAAAGTCACCATATTTTAGTGATTTTATTGCGTTGCAGTTAAAGATATATTTGTTAGAATAAACATTAAACTTCAAAGCTTAGAATTAAATTCCTTAAAGCCTAATTGACAATACTGTTTAATTGTTAAATGCAGCTCTGTGTTTGTTCTTAAAGTTACCATATCTTAATGGTTTTATTACGTCTCTGTTAAAGAAATCTTTATATAAAACTTTTTGAGATTAATTGACAACATTGTGTTTAGTTATTGAAAGCAACTCTGTGTTTGTCCTTAAAGTTATCATATTTTAGTGATTTTATTACATTACCGTTAAATGAATCTTTGTTACAATAAACATCTAACTTAAAAGTTTCTAGACTGCTTTTAAAAGTATAAAAATTAAAATTTTATTTTGATACAAATTAAAAATTAGTAAATTTTGACATGCATAATAAAATCCTAAAGTTAATGGTTTATTTTCAAATCAAAAAAAAAACAGTTAAGGGTAAAATAATAGGTATTTGTGGCAAATTTCTTCAAAATAATTTAACTTAAAAGCAAAACTAAAAGAATATCAATAATATTAAATGGTTAACTTAAAGTAAAATTGAAATTTGTTTGCCGATTCCTTTTTTTTTCTATAGTGGCAACTTTGTAATGAAATTTAAAGGTTACCTTATGCTTTCTATAAGCCTGTCACTTTTAACATTTACGTTTTACTTTACAAAAAAACTTTGATTTAAATCTATTTATTTGTTTCCAACTGTTTAAGTTTTAATCTCATTGTTATTTTTATCTTTTTATTCATAATATATTTACAATAATCAAACAAACATCATTTCCCATCATACAATCCACAATATTTGACGGAATCATCCATCTCTACTACAACAAAATCAGGTTCTGTTTTTTTTTTCTAAAGTTAATGTAGTTTTTGTTTGGATTTTATTTATTAACATGTTGTGATAATTAATAGATACGAAATTAGAAAATTATTAGTTCATGGGTTCATAAACTTAATTATCAGTATGCCAAGCATCAGCATAAAAATAATAAAAAATATCTAATGAAATTAATATTATTTATACAAAAAAAATTATAAAATATTATAGTGTATTTTTAATATGATTGGCAACACTTTATTTTAAAAATATAAAGAAGAAGAGTTGGAAAAAAATTATTAATGATATATGACTATTTAATGATCTTTGTGTTAAACTCATGCCTGAGAAGTAGTTTTTTTTTTTTGTTAATTTTAATAATTAAATATGTATAACTGAGTACAAGGTTTTCAAAATTGTGTGAAAGTTTATAGGTTTTAAAATTTCGGTTTAACGTTTTTCTTTTAAACCCCTACAGCTAATATATTGATAAAAAAAATTTTAATTTGAAAATAATTAAGCGGAATTGTTAAGGAAATTTAGGAAATTATCAAAATTTTAGGAAATTATCAAAATAAAACCAATTTTAATTAAATTAACTTAAGCCCCCCCTAAATTGCCAATTAATTTTTTCCAATATTATTATTAAATTTTAAAAACTCTGTAAAATTATTATTTACATACTTCCTTCACAATTTTTAGCACGTTTTATTATGATTATTTTATGAAAGTTAAATATATATAGAAAAAAATTATAATATTTTAACTAAATTTAACTCTTCCTCTACTTATTTTTACAGATGCATGTGTCCTGCTGGTTATACTGGTAAAAATTGTGAATCAAAATATGTACCATGTTCACCGTCACCATGTCAAAATGGTGGCACATGTCGATCAACTGGTTTAACATATGAGTGCAAGTGTCCAGAAGGTAAGTGGTGGCGCGTTGTTAAACACCTCTATTTGTTTATTTATTGAAAAAAGGAACAAGATATTGCAAAAGTTTATATAAAAAAACTACAACTCATACTGTGGGAAATTAAGTTTTTATGGTGAAATGTTTGGAGCAAAAAAAAAAAAAATATAAAAAATGCAAAAAGAAAATTGCCTTATTTTAGCAGCAATAATAGTAGTAGTATGTGCTGCTGCAGCATATAGTATGTATTCCTGAAAAAAAGAGGGCGCTGCATTATTGTAATAATTTTAAATTGCAACTTGCTTTCAAAATTTTGTCTTTGTTTTTTACTTTAATAGGTTGTTTTTGTAGAGTTTTTTTTTTTTTTTTTTTCTTAAAAATTTATCATTGATTTTGTTTAAAGCAAAAAAAGAGATTTTTTTACTGCGGTGCTAAGTTCCAACTGTGACTACCTAAATGATCTTTTAAATTGGTTTAAGTACCCAATATAGTTAAGGTTTTTTTTTTTTTGAGTTTTTCTCTTTATTGATTTTACTTTTGAGTTTGAGTTTTTTCTCTAAAGAGAAGGTAAACTAGCTTGACAACACTGGATCTACAAAAATTTGACTAAATTATTAAAGCCTCCATTCTTTAAATTTGAAAAGCAACTTCTAAATTTTTTGCTATTTTCACCAGATAATCTTAGAATTATTTTTAAAAATCATATAAAAATGTAAAATCGGTCTAAACAATTAAGAATTGGATCGATCCCTGACTATATTATAGAAAAACTTTACTTGTTTTAAAGATTTTTTTTTAAATTCAAAACGTATTTCCATGTTTAGAAGATGCCACGATCTATCCAAAATTCTTTAAGCTGAAAATAAATCCGCTTAACTGACAGCACTGTTTACTTATTGAATGCAACTCTGTGCTTGTTATTAAAGTTGCCATATTTTGGTGTTTTTTTTGCTTCTTAAGTTAAGTCTTTAAGCTGGAAGCAGGCTTAAACGTAGCCGCTGATAAAGGTTGGAATCGCACAAATATTTTAGAAAATAGTGTAAACAATTGAACGAAGTTGACACTAATTTAAATTTTTATGTCAAATTGATTGTGTTAATATTAAGATAGTGAAAAGTTGTTATAAATTAAATTTTTCATAAAAATAACTTTAATAATGAACATTTTCTCAAGAAAAAACTTATATAGAGACAAGGTTTCTATATAATAGACTATTATACAGAGATTTTTCAATATAACATGCTGTGATGGTCTACACAAGGAAACTTTTGATTTCGTGTGTGAGAGAAAGAGATATCATTCCTCTCTCTCTCTCGCGGTATGAATTTTCTCGTCCTTGGAAACTTAATTTGTTATTCTTCTTATTCGTACAAAAACAAATCAATGCAATTAACATGTAGTTTCTCAACAAAAGTTTCCTAGTGTGGACCGCGAATTATACGGTCAATTTTTGAAGAAAAATTTAAATTGAGTCTACAATTTAAACGCCGCCGTTATTTTCTATAATAAGCCGCCACCGACCAAAAATATTGCGCCACCGCCGCCAATCATTTTCTTGGTTGCATCTCTGGCTGGAAGTCCACAACATTTATACCTTTAAGTCCGACTGCGTTGGCATTCACTTATTATTAATAGCATTCCAACAAATGTCAAAGGTCAAACTTAATTTTTTTAACAAATTCTTTAAACAAATCTTTAAAAAAAAAGAAAAGTTGTCGGCAATTTTACTAAAAATAAATTACAGAACATTAATGAAATGAATAATAATACTAATGCTAATAATTGAATCGTAACTTCTTATAATTAAAACAGATTTTTTTTGGAATATTAAAAAATATTCTATACTTTTGTCAGCGTTTGTATATAGATTAATATCTAGCGATTTCTGTAAAATCTTCTATAGACATTTGTTTATAACCCCGATTTGAACTCAAAGGTTTTCGGGAAAACTTGTCTCAATAACTTCTTATAATTAATATAGAATTTTTTTTAGGGAATATTCAAAAATATTCTATACTTTTGTCAGCGGTTGTGGATGGTTTAATATCTAGCGATTTCTGTAAAATCTTCTGTAGATATTTTCTATTGATACTTTTATAATATTTCTGATCTTGCCTGCCAAAATTTTGACTATTCCGTGAAGTGTAAAGAGTTCTTCACAAGGGATCAGAATCCAAATATATGAATGGAATATGCTTCATGAGGTCTTAGTTGAGGACCACGTTATTTATCCCCACTTATCCCAAAACTCGGACACCTTAACTTCATAAACTCTAAAGTCTTATTTAGTATTTGTTTAAGGAAATTTTGAGAAAGTAAAACATTCAAGATTTAGAAAGCAAAAAAAATGGACCTAGGATCACATTAAGATCAAAATTGAATATTACTATTCCTAGGAAGTTTTCTTTTGTAAATGGTTAGGGACATATAAAGGTAAGAAGAAAATTTTGAATAACATGAAAATATTTCTAGCGATTTTTATGTTAAAGATGTTTTTAGAAAGCTAACTCGGTACAGATTACGATTTATTATAACAACATTAAAAGAATATTGATTAAGAAATTTTGAGGCTAAAACTGAAAGATCAGTTTTTTAACTCTTTCTTTTAGCATACCTTCCCCTTGTTTTGGAGTCTGTTTAAAACAATTTTATTGTTTCTTCATATTACACAGAGAAGGTAAAAACCGGCTGAATTATTTTGTTTTTTTTTTTTTTTTTTTTATATGGTTGACGCCAACTTGGAAATAATTTCTGTTTATTTATTTTGTATTGATTGCTACATTGCAATTTAGTTTTGTAATAAGATTTTGAAGTTTTTTTTTTTAAATTACAATATTTCAAGTTTAGGTTTTAGAGCCTAAAAAATGTGTTAAAGAAAACCATGTTTATATTTTAACAAAAATACCATTTAAAGTAAACTGTAACTAAAACAGAAGATCAGGAATGAAACTGTGAAATTGAAAATCAAAACAAAACGAAACGAAAAAAAAAAACCGAATTGTAGATAATAAGTTTAGATTGGGAAAAAAGCAAAACATAGCAAATTTTAGTGTATGACCTCCTGAAGGTGTAACTGTGGTTGGTTGAAAGCTGGATTCGTTAATAATCATGATGCGCTCTGACTGACTGAGTTTGAATGTATAGCTTTTGCTCATACTACTACTGCTGCTGCTGCTATTTTAGTATGAATGATTGGCCATGTGATTTATTTGTAATTTTTGTTGACTTGTTGCTACCGCTTTATAAACAATATGGTTTCTTTAGATTTTTAACTCTGTGACTCTGTGTTCAGTGTTCAGTTATTTGGTAGTAGTAGTGTGTTTGGTTTAAATAGCCCGAGGGATTTATTTAAAATATGCAATAGTTGTGAGCCAAAAGCTGCAGAGAGATGATGATGTTTCGTTTGTGGCCATTTCCCAGGCCTGACAATGCAATAGTGCTTGCTAGCGAGCAAAAGAAAACTAGTGGATATAAGAAAAATCGGCCACGTTTACCATTAAATAGTTTTAATAGTGTTTCTCTAGTGTTTTTTTTTTTCTACTGTAGCAGTTTTCATGGCTACTGTGATTATCTTGGTGGCTGCCATGAAGAAGCAACCTTCAAGATCATCACAACAACAACAACCAAAAAGTTCTTAACTTTTAAGCTGACAAAGTCAAATGTATGTTTAGCCTTTGCTTAAACAGAAAATGCGGGATAATCATGGCTAATTTAGCTTTAATGGAATTTCTTTCTTTAACTTGACTTATTTTTCATTCATTGTTTTCTTAATTTTTACTTTGATTTTCTCACACAACAAAATATTATTAAATATGATGATGATGATGATGTTGATGATTGTTGGTTGTTTAGGCCATTTTAATGATTTCCTAATGTTATTCATGTTTTTGTTGCATTTATTGTATTGTTTCCTCCAGCTACACCCTTTTTCTCAAGGAATTTCATTTCTGTTGGCCCCTCCATCCATTGTTTGGCTATAAAATCGTGAGTTATTGTTTATTAGGCCTAAATGTTTAAGATTATTTTTCAGTTCACTTTTTTTTTGTATATTTCTTAGTTTCTTTTTTTAATTTATTGACCCAAGTTTTTTCTTTATTGTTTTTTTATAAAGAAATATATAGTATTTTTGTTGCTGCTAACAAATATGAACGTGATAACCAGAGGGTGTATATAAACTTAGTTAACAAAACTGAATTACTTAAGTGGGTTTATTGTGTTTTTTTTTACTAAAATTGTAAAAACCCATAAACTTTATCATGGGATTTATTAAAAATTTAAAAAATATTTTGCTCATCTTGCTCTCATCAGGGTCACCCCATAGATTTTTTATGGTTCTACCCACCGTTTCTTTATTCCAAGAGGCCTTATGAGATTCACTCATCCATATTTTTAATTCAGCTTTTGTTGCGTCGAAAGGTTTTGCGTTTATCAGGTTAACTACCTCAAGCTCCCTTAACTTTAAGGCTATTACTGCCGATTGGCCTGGTAACCATGTGATGTAAACCTTACTTCTGGCAGAATATTCAGTTAAAGCTTTCTTACAATCCAATGCGGTTTTATATTTAATTCTATCTCCTGATATCACCCTAATTGCCTTCTGGCTGTCGGTAAATATATTAAGCCCTGTGTGCTCCATATTTATTCTAATCCAATGTACACATTGCCTTATTGCTCGGACTTCTGCCTGGAAGATTGTGTTATGATTAGGTAAACGGTGGTATATTTATGTTTCTGGGTCTTCAACATAGAACCTCAGGCCCACTCAGGCAACTGATTCCTAAGGGTATTTGCTCTTATGTTCCGCTTGACCAAGATATTCTATCTGGGATCAGCGTTTCAAAGTTTCCGACATATTCTGTATCTGTGTCCGTAACCTTCCAATGTGTTCAGTATACATTATAACTGCCAGTTCACTTAAAGTAAAGAGCCGTTCGGATGTAATTTTGAACTTTGACCCTATAGTCAAATAGTTTAGATTGTACTTGGTACAAATATTAAACATTTTGAACTTTGACCTTTGATAACTGTATACATTTTCACAAAATTTAAATCTTCAGACCTTGTTCTCATAATCTGTCTCTTTCTTTTTTCGGGAAAAAATCTAATTTTTTTAAAATTTGACCTTTGATCTTAGGTTAAATTTACTTGATTTTGCTATGCCAAAGGTGCAGGAATTATTTCTTTAGTGTTTCATTTAAAATTTGTTGAAAAACTTGTAGGAAAATTTTTAAGTTTTCAGAGAAATTTTATTTAATATTTGAACTTTGACCCCACAGAAACATAGATTAGATTTTGATGTTATTAATGCAATCAATTTCAATATTTAGACTTTATTTAACTTTTTTCTAAAGATTTCTTAAAATTTGTTAATAAATTCAAAGGAATTCGTTAAGTTTTCGTTAAGAAATTTTATTTAATATTTGAACTTTGACCCCGCAGAAAAATAAATTACATTTTGCTGTTATTAATACAATAAATTTCAATATTTAGACTTTATTTAACTTTTTTCAAAAGATTTTTTTAAATCTATTAAAAAATTTAAAGGAATTTGTTGCCCTTTTTAGGAAATATATCAAATTTTTAAAAGTTTAACCTTTAACCCTGCACATGTATGACTTAATCTTGTGCGAGTATATATTCTAGAATAATATAATTATATTTTGACCCTGCAGCATGTATTTTTTAAGTTTAACCTTAAGCAATTCCTAAACTTCTATAAATTTAAAAAAGTTTTAAAAAAATCTAGTCAATTAATTACAAAACTTTTTTATAACTAAAACAACTTTAACCGGTCCATTAAAGAATTCCTTTGAAATTCTTTAAAGTTTTTCTTTTTTTTAATAATAACAATTTTATTAAGAATATTTCCCCCCCTTTTTTCAAAAAATCGAACAAAATAATTCATCTTATTGCTATATATTTTTCTTTAATAATATTAAACCAGCTGTCCAATCTCAACTTAACACCCTAAATTTTTGTTTGTCATGAACCTCAGTCAATCTAGAAAAGAAAACCAGTTTGAAAAAAAAGAAATCCATTAAATTCGCCTACAGAATTCTTTAATCCTACAGTCAATGGCTGTCTCTATAGAGTCCTAGTAATAAATTTTCCAAAAAACAATAAAAATACATAAATTTTTTTAACAGTAGCTAAAGAAGAGGGGGAACTTTTTTTAAATTTAAAACATAATTTCCTTTAAAATACAAAAATACTAAATGACATTTTTAAAGCTACTGTTTTGCTTATTTTTTGTTTCTTTTTTTTGAAAGCTTTAAAAATACAAATAGTATAGAGAGGGTCAGCGTTTGGCTTGATCATTTTACAAAAACCAAGGCATAAAAATTACATTTTTCAATATTATTGGGCTCAAGTTAAGCAAAATCCCCCTTTCCTTGCCATTCCTTTTTTTTATTATATGTATTTTTGTTCTGTGATCCTGCTTTTGAGCGCCTTGGCAGAAACAGAGAAGAATAACGCTGTTACTGGTGGTTACTCTTATATGCAGATCAACAGACAATTGTTGTGTTTTAAGTTGTTGTTTAAAATGAATTGTAATGATTTAATATTCTCTGGGGTTTTTTTCATTTGCTGTTGTCTACTTTCCATACTTTTTTTTATAAAGTTTATGTCCACAATTTATATTTTATTTCTTATATTTTTTTTGTATTAAATGTACATCAACCAATATAATTTTTTTTATTTTGCTGTTAAGTTTCATTTGCCCATTTGTCTGTCTATCTGTAAATATCTGTCTGTCTGTCTGACCATTCTTTCTTCCCTCTCTATCTCTCTCTCTCAAAGTATCCATAAGATCAACTAAAAAAAAAAAGTCTACCTACAATATGATTTGCTTTGAATTTCGATTAATGCCATGCCACACCATAAACCGGCTTTTGTTGTTGGGTTTGGGTCCCTCACGACACTGATTGTTTAGTGGTTGTTGTTGTTGTTCTTCTCAACTACTCTTTTTTTGTATTTTTTTTAAATTTATTTGTAATTTTTTATAAAAATATAATATTTTTTTGTTCATTTATTTAAAATTTTCAAAGAGCGTGTGGTGAACACTAAGCAAGTAAGTGAGTTTGTGTGTATGTGTGTGTGTTCAGTTCACTTTAATAGTTTTTTTTTTTTGTTGATTTTCTGAGCAAAACTTGGGCATTTCATTTCTATATTCTTAATAAATAACATCAACAACAACAACAACGACACTAACATAAAATGTTGTTTATATCCAACAACAGCAACAACATCAACAATATTTGTCGATCGCCCCAACAAACAATGAATTCAATATAAAATTTTATCCACTCTACTACTCATTTCATTTCAGTTTAGCCAGCTCCTCAGCTCTCTCAGTTCAAGTCGTTCACCGCCAAGTCATTTGGTCGGTCGTTTGTTCGTTCATACATTCGAGTCAGCCTTAGTTACAATGGCAATGTTGTACCTTAATTTTAGTTATTGTTGTTTTCATAGCTGCTGGCTTAATATCGAGGAGTGGCCCCAATATACAACACAGGCCAAACATTTTTTGTGTTCTGTTCAAAACTGCAATACTAAATAAATAAAAATAAAAAAACGAAAACGTTTCATCCAGTGTGCGCTAGGTAAACATTTAACGAAAAAAAAAAAAAAGAATTAAATACATTTAATGTATATGTAAACATATCGCCAATATTTTAGTATTAAAATAATCTCAAACAATCTGTTTACACTGGCCTTAAAAACACAAATATTGTCTTGTCTGCTCCCTATAAAATGAGTCATTGAAATGATCAGCTATTTGAAAGGGTATACAAAGGAATACAATTAACTCTTAAGGGTACCTGGGGTCATTTTAAACCTAACCTTTTAAACACTTAAAAAATCTTCATCACTTCAATAAGAAAAAATACTTAAATTTCTTACAGTGTATAATAGAAAGGAAGAATTGCTTTCATTAAGGCCTTGATAACCCAAAAGGTCAGATTTTGAAATGCTGGGTCAAAGGTCAAATTTTGATAATTTTCGTTTCTTCACAAACATTTTTAAAATTCATTAGAATTTATTGAATGATTTTAATAAAATTTATTAAATTGCCTTTATTGTGGCTCTAATGATCTAAAAACTGATTTTGCAATACTGGGTCAAAGGTCAAATTTTGAAAATTGTTCGTTTCTTCATAAAAAGTTTAAAAAGACATTAATGTTTATTTAAATATTTTAATAAAATTGATCAAATTGCCTTCATTGTGACCCCAATTACCTAAAAACCCGATTTTGTAATGCTGGGTCAAAGGTCAAACTTTGAAAATTTTCGTTTCTTCATAAAAAGTTTAAAAAGACATTAGTATTTATTGAAATATTTTAAAAAAATTTATTAAATTGCCTTCATTGTATCCTAAATGACCTAAAGAACCGATTTTGCAATGCTGGGTCAAAGGTCAAATTTTGAAAAATGTTCGTTTCTTCACAAAAAGTTTAAAAATTCATTAGTATTTATTAAAAAATGTTAATAAAACTTGATAAAATTCCTTTATTGTAGCCCTAATGACATAAAGAGCCGATTTTGCAAAATAGGGTCAAAGGTCAAATTTTGCAAAATTTTCGTTTCTTCATAAAAAGTTTAAAAATACATTAGTATTTATTTAAATATTTTAATAAAATTTATTTAATTACCTTCATTGTGGTACTAATGAACTAAAAATCCGATTTTGCAATGCTGGGTGAAAGGTCAAATTTTAAACAATTTTCGTTTCTGCACAAAAAGTTTAAAAATTCATAAAGATGTTAATAAAATTTATTAAATTGCCTTCATTGTGGACCTAATGTAGTAAATATCGGATTTTGCAATACTGGGTCAAAGGTCAAATTTTAAAAAATTTCAATTTTTTCACAAAAAGTTTAAAAATTCATAAGAATTCATTAAAAGTTTTAATACACAGTTATCTAAGAAATAACCTTTGAATTTTAAACAAAATTAACCCTTCAAAGAACTTGGGGTCAAATCAAACACTTAAAAATGCAGACTTTTAATAAGCAAAACTAAACTTTAAGAATTAAATTTAAATATGGTTATTAAACTACTTGGAAACTTTCAATATTTTTACTATTCTATGTCAGTGTAAACATGATAGTGATAAAATTTTTCCCATTTAGACAACAACAACAAAAATCTCCATATTGTTGCATGTTCAAAACACTTTAATACCACAGCCCGTTTTTTTTACTCTAAATCTTGTTTTTTTCTCGTAGTTGTTACTTAAAAGTATATTAATCGATCAGTGGCATGTTTTATGTAAAAAATAAAAAAAACTTTACATTTTCTCATTCTTTAAGTTGGGATTTAAAATGGAGGGAAATACTACCAATAAACAACAGCAACAACAATAATAAGAAAATAAAACAATCTACTAAAGGAAAAGTCAACAGCAAAACAATGTTTTTTTAGACGATTTTCTTACAAAAGAGAAAAAACAACAAATACAAGCTAACCGACAAAACAGGAACCTAGCAATTTCATAGATAATGGGATGCAAGCAAAAGGCAAATCAAATAATGATGATGGTGATGGCCATGCCATAGCATAATGCTAAGAAAAAGAAAAACAAGTAGTAGTAGTAGTCGTAGGCAAACAGTCGGCCAGGCAGAAATTTTCTTGTATTTATTCTAACTAAACATCTGCCTTCAACATGTTTTAGGATTAAAAAAAAGAACACAAAAAACACCGAAACAGAAGTGCCTGTTGCACATGTGTAGTTTTGTAAAGTGAACATTGTAGGCAGAAAAAAACCCTAAACACACGATTTTGACAAGTTTGTCTGTGCGCACCTCTACATGGGCGCTTTCTTTCATTCAAGCCATAGTTGTAGTCTGCCAAATAGTCACTCAACTTAGGCATCTATTTATTATTCAAAAAAAAAAAAAAACATGTGCGTGTGTAGTAGCTTATAGATATGTATAACAATAGAAATATACATAGATACTTACATACAACCTAGTCACATAGTGACCTTCGCCACAAAATCATAGACAAACGTTTTTGCAAATAAAATAGAAAATTAGGTTTTTAGAATGAATGTATTGGATTTGAAAAGTATCAATTTGAACATAAGTTTTGAGAATTTTTTAATATAGATTTAAATTTTATATGTTAGGGGGATCAATTCATTTAAATTTAGGTTTTAAGCATTTGAGTATGAGTTCAAAATTTAGGAAAGATTTGTAAAAGGTTTTCTAGACAAGCCTTAGTCCTAACAAGAAAAGAACCAACATGTCTAATTTGAACACCTGATGGTGGGTAGATATATAGATAGATAGATAGATAGATAGATAGATAGATAGAGATAGATAGATAGATAGATAGATAGATAGAGATAGATAGATAGATAGATAGAGATAGATAGATAGATAGATAGATAGATAGATAGATAGATAGATAGATAGATAGATAGATAGATAGATAGAGATAGATAGATAGATAGATAGATAGATAGATAGATAGATAGATAGATAGATAGATAGAAGGATAGAAAGATTAAAACTATATACAAATAGATCAAATCCGCACCTTTTTATAGAAAATGTTTGTTGGTCGAAAACCTTATAGGTTCATATATGTATGTAGTGCTCAGTGAAAGTATTATCGACGAAAGCTTGACAATGACAAAGAAAGGTGGACGGCGTCTTAATTGTCGGCTCAATTGATTTGAGCCGTCTCGGCTTGTATCTTTGCTCTATACATGCTCTAGATTCCGAACGTCCAATTGTGTATAGTTTAAAAACAACTAAAGTTTTTCAGTCGGCGGCGGTACGACTTGCGAAATTTAGCCGATTTTACCCGAGTTGCCTTCACTTACTCATTTTGAGGAGGCTTCTCGTCATCCACAGAGTTTTATTGTCCTTTACACATGCTCTATATTCGTCTGAAGCCGAACGCCCAATTGTGTATAGAGTAAAAACAACTTTAGTATTTCGGTCAGCGGCGGCGCGACGTGAAAAAATTTGGCCGGCGACCACCCGCTGCCGATTTTACCGGCGAACAGGCGCCGCCGATTGAGCCAAGTCTACTTGTATCTCTGCCTTAGACTTGCTTACTTTGATAAGGCTTCTCGTCATGCTCCCTTTAGGGGCATCCTATATGATTTTTATTATTCCGTTTCCAAGTGGCCTGATGGGTTCTCTAAATAAACCCATTTTTTCAATCTCTTCTGATTGAAATGCCGGAAAAAATGAAACTGATACAATATTAATTCGTGGTTGGTGCTTTAGTATTTTGAGGACTATTCTACATGTAACACCATTTGACTTTTATACAGGAGAAGTGACATTACTAGACTTTGTTGTTGTCGTAGAAGGCTAAAAAGTGTTAAACATTTATTTATAAATGTATTATGATTCTGAATTGAATTAAATTTTCGAAATATGAAAATAAAACTTGTTTAATTAACATATATGACTAATATAACTGAATGAATTTTCATAGCAAAAGTGCAAGATTAGCAATAGTGCAAGTGTGACATTTTTCAGTCATCCTTCTCTCTATATTCTTTTTTTTTTTTTTTTTTGTAAAAAGAACACATAAAATTTTAAACACATTTGCACTTTCAAATTGAAAGTGCAAATATGAAATGCAATTTTATATTATTTTTTTTTGCTGGTAAATTAATTAAATTGAATATAATTGAAACAAATTGAACGAAATCAACATCATTCAACCCCATTCATTCTCGGCTTATAAATGTGAATTTATAAACAACCACAACAACAGCTATAAATACAACAAAAGATACACATTCTAAACAGCTGCAGAGATCAGGGTTTTTATATAAACAAAATGTTTTCTGTTTTTTTTTGTATTTTTATTATTATTTTCTTTGGAGGAACCACTTACTCAGCATTTACTCATATGACCACAGCTAATAATGATCATATGCAATGAACATTATAATAATTTACAAATGCGCGGGAGTTGCAAGCAAAAAAAAAAAAAAACAACAACTAGCAGGCAGTTCGTTAGTAAGTAAGGTTGGTTTTGTTTTGTTTGAGCTTTTTGAAAATTTTATATTTATTTGCATTAATTAGAAAAGTTCATAACATGCAGTTAAACGTCCGTCTGCCGTTTTCAGTTTTTGTGTTATTGTTTCGTCTATGCTTTATTATCTTTATTATAACAAACATTTGTATTTACTCATACATGGAGAGTAAAAGATACAAAATCTAATGGATGCAGCAGCAACAGGCAGCAACTACTAGTTAAGTGCTGATGTTTAGAAATTGAAAAAAAAGTCAACTGCAAATAAATAAATAAATAGTCGCAATTTTTTAATTGGTGATCTGTAAGCTTATTTCTTTTTTTTTTTTGCTGTGCGATCACTTTTCTAAGTTTATGTATGCATAGGAGAAGAGTGTATCTATAGTAACAAGTATCTAGATACTTACTTACATAGTTTATGTACTATTTACTGGCATCTACTGTAAAGTAGTGTAGTTGATTAGTTTAGGTGCGGTTAAATGCAAGGCAAACAAGCTTTTTGTTTTATTTCTCTCTAAATTTTACTTTATATATGTATGTACAATGTATGTATTGTACATAGTATACATATGTGTCTCATTGCTGGTTTGTTGAATTTTGTTTTTTTCGGTTTGAAACCTAATCTATGGATTCTTAGAAATGTGAAACAAAATCATGTGTATCTTAAATAAACATTCATATATAATTGTACATACTCCTCCTTAAATTAGAAACTGGAGAAATGTGTGAACCAGTCAGCCATTTAGCCAACTTGTTAACTTTATTTTTTTTTTTGTTTTAGTATTTTTGCTTAATTAAATAGTTGAGCAAAATAAAGTTGTGGGATATTTATTTGTCATTTAGTTAGTTTTCACTTAATTAACTTCATTTAGTTGACTTAACAGGAAGTGGGTAGACATTTTTTTGGAAGTTCATCATTTGCCAAAGCAATGAAGAAAATTTCCTAATATTTTTGTACATTTTCTCTCAAATCCTAGAATTTTTTCTAAGTGCCGAGAAAAAAAGGAAACTCTTTAATTTGAACTTAATTTAAAATGTTTATTATAAAGTGTTACTTTCCCAAAAAGTTCCTTTTAAAAGCTATTTTCTTTAAAAATATTTTTTTTTTAATTTTCTCTTTTTAAGAAAATATTTTTTTAATGAATTTTCTTTGTATGGTCCTAAGTCCAATGGTACATATTCCAAAAAATGCTTTTTGAAATGCTGTTATTAACAAAAGCTGCCAAAGTCGATTTCTCTACAAAAAACTTTGTTAAGTACTTTTTAAAATGGTACTTTATTATATATAGGTACGTTTTCAATAGGTTTTCAATTGGTTCTTCTTTTTACCAAAAAAAAGTACAAAAATTAGTTTCTCTGAAAAAAGTACTTTTGTATTTATCACCATTAAAAAGTACTAAATGTGGAAAAGTTTTTTAAGGCCGTTTTATCCTTGGTACGTTATTCTACTAAAAAGTACCTAAAATTGTTAATTTTTGTAAAATAGTACTTTTTTAAATGGGTTATTTAATAAAATGATACTTTTAATAAAAAACATTTACATCATTCCTCAAAATGTACTTTTTAAAGTACTATTTACACAAAGTACTTAATTAAATATAAGTTTCATCGAAGCCGTTTTATTTGTACAGTATTTTTAAGTCTGAAATTCTGAAAAAGTACACATTTAAATAGGATTTTTCGTTTTTGGTACTTTTTTCTACAAAAAAATACTAACATATTGTTACTTTCTTAAAAAAGTACTATTTATCAAAAGGGACTTTTCTGGATGTCAAAAGAATACTTTTCTAAAGCATTGAGCTAAACTGGCTTCAGAATTTCTCTATTACAATCAAAATTTCATATAAAATATTTCCTTTTTCGTTCACGAACTTTCCAAAAAGTACTTTTTTAATGTTTTATAGAAGTCTAAAGTATACTTTTCTAAAGGATTGTGCTACGTTGGCTTTGGAATTTCTCCATCACATTCGGCTGAGAGATATTCACCACTATTGCCAATCAGAATTTCACGTGAAATATGATCCCTTTTTATTTTTTTTTTGGTTACGAACTTTTTTGATGGAATTTTCGAAACAATGAACAGTTGTTTTGCGAACAAAATCACCTATTGTGAATGGAATGTTCACAGCAAGTTCACCAAATTCCCTTCTATTGTATACAGGCGCTTGGTCTGTGGTTTTAGCCTTTTTTTAGATTTCCTTGTTATAGAAAGATTTTTCAAAATTTCCGTTTGAAAATCACTTTTTTCCAAAATGATATCAATTAAATTGTTCAGCATTAAAGCTTAAAATTAGCAACCTAAATTATGCATTGTCGTCTATATACATATATTTCTAGACAACCTTTTTAATTAGACTGTGCTATTTACATATAACTAGATTATTGATATTAAAACAGAAAAAAAACACAAAAACACGAGTGTATTTCAAATTACGATCTAACATCAAACAAGCTTTGACAACAAACAAAAACAACAATTAATACAAAAAAAAAAAATGAAACACGTCCAACTAAATATACATACATACGTATGTATCTACAAGTACGTGGTTAATTCAAATTTTTTAATTGTTCAAATCTAGTTGGCTCATGAATAATACCTTTTTTTATATAATGAAAGTTGTATGTACTTTTTTTTATAAATACCCAACTACTTTACATAGATATTTGTATAATGTCTCTTGTACGTATAGGAATATTTTAATCATAATAAAGGTATTTTACACAAGTCTTTGGTTATGTCTGCAGGTACATAGGTATCATAATATTCTGTTAAATATTGGCCAAGACTGACAGAGTTAAAAAAAAAGTACTCACTTGGTTACATTAAAATACTTGACGACATTTTTATCAGGTTAAGAAACCTACATACAGTGAAGTACTGGGATTAGTACTTAAAGCAGAGCTGGATAATTATTTGAATATGTATATTGTTAAGATAACCCTGTAGTACATAATTGTAGAAACAAATTGTGAAACTTTAAGGAATTTCTTTTATGGTACTCTTTTCCAACCCTGCTTTTTTACGAACTTAAAGTAATGCAAGATCAACAACAAAATCTCAGGAAATCAACAAACAAACATACAACAAAAATGACAACAGCTGGATTTTTGTATGACGAAGATGTTTTCTTAATGATTAAGTGCAGAAAAAGAGTATTTTTAATCTAAAGGATAGAAAGAGAGAGAGGGCGTATTTTAAATTAATACATAATGGTTGTTGTTATAATTTATATTGTTGTTGCTGTAATTGAAAGCCACAAAAACAACAACTGCCACATTTTTCAGTTTGTTATTAATTTGTTTTTTTTGGTGGTTGCTAGAATAAAATCTTAACGAACGTCTTCGTCAAATGAAAATGATGAAGAAGAAAAAAAAAAACAAACAAACACCTTAAGAAAAGTCAGAAAATAGGTACAAATTAAACAGAAAAAAGAACAATATTTGGTTTGAGGGAAATCGCTTATAAGAAGAATATAAAAAACAAAAGAGAATTAAAGAATAATAAAAGAAATTAAATAAGAAATATACCAAAAAACACAAAATAAGAAATCAATAAACAATAAAAATCTTAATACGAAATTACATTCTATAATGTTCATATATCAGAGAAATAACCCAGCAAAGCAACATATGTTCAGCAAAAACATATCGCAGGCTAAAACTTTATAAGTTTTTAAAAAAAGCTTTAGGGGCAAAACTATAATATATCATCCTAAAGTACGTTTATGAATAATTCTCTGTTCAAAAGTACTTGTTTAAATATTATTTTCTTAAAATAGTACTTTTTTAAATCTTCTTTAGATCTTTTTGCAAATTAGCGGACGTTATATGGATTTGATAGTACTTATGTATGTATGTGTATATGTTGCCGCTGATATCATTATGCTTTTTCAAATATTTCTTATTATTTTTATAAAGAATGAGCTGTGTATTAAAGTTGCCAGATTAAATGCAAAATATAGTCAATATTTTTAAAAGAAATATTGTGTTAAAAATGGTTTCGATTCTGAAGTTAAAGAACCAATTAATTTTGTTTTAGCTTCATACGATTCATTTCTCGACTTGTAAATTAGGAAACTCGATTTTTAAATTTGAAGAAACTAAAGTATCGGGGCTAAGGCCACTTAAAAAATTATTATAATATGATAGATATTTGTTTAATTTTATATCGTCAGCGATATTTAGAATCGTTCTATGGGAGTTATAAACTCGGAATGTTAGTTCTATGGTACTATGTACTATGGCCAATTATGGACCGATCGTCTTGACTAAAGTATTTATGTTGAATTTGGATTTTAACATAAATTTTTTAGAGATTTTTTTATATTACTTTGAATTTAAGAAGAAAGTTATCTGCAGTTCAGATTTCGGACAAAACTTCTCGAATAATAAGATTCTTTGATCAGTAATAAGAACTGAAACAATTTCCTTTACCAATTTCTGAATCTGATGGCTTCTTTCTTCTAAAATTAGTCTAAGATTGAGGTCAAATCTTTAATAAAAAGTTTTGAATCAAAAAATCGCCAAAAATCTGGCAATATTTACCACTACACATCAGGTTCATTATGAAATTGTTTTTTTTTTTTTTTATAAATAAATTAATGTATAAACCCAACAAACACAAAGATTTGAAAACAAATTAAAGACGAATTATATCCATGATCCAACTTCAAGAAAACTTTAAAAATTTAGATATTAGCTTCTATCAAAATCTTGAAAAGATATGAACAAACTATTTTACAAAACATTTATTTCAAATGTTTGCTGGGTTTACTTAAGGTTTATATGATTATGGTGGTGGTAGTAGTAGTGGTGAGTAGAAAAAAAATTATATATAAAAAGCATAAAGCAACAACATACTAAAACATACAAGATATGAACCGTGGGAAAGAAGATCTCAAGACGACGTTTTGTTTTTATTTTTTATATATACACATAGTTTTGTTGTTGTTTTTGTTGCTGTTTGTATGTATGTTTTATTTTGTATTTGTTTCGCTCAGCTAGTTAGTGAGTGAGTATAGTAAGTAGTAAATTTATGTTTGTAGACATGTGTACTTCGGTTAAATGCTTGTACATATGTTTATATCGGGGTTGGTAAATGATATGAAAGAAACAAAATGTACCAATTATAAGTAAAAAGTTTACTTTTTGAAAGATTATGATAAGATCTTGGCCCGACAAAATCTGTGCATGTTTCCTAAGTCTTTAGTTTTGTTTTTATAAAGATCTGGCCCAAGTACCTATTTCTACTTAATCGTGTGATCCATTACAAACTGCCTGAAAGAGCTATTAGGCTAACCGGAAATACTTTTAACTTAAGTCTTGGCAACTGTGACTTTTCCTTTTAAATGTATTTATTAAGTTAAAATTGTACCAAATAAAGTACTTTTTCTAATATCTTGACCAAACCAAAACTTTGTAAATTTTTGTTAAGATCGCCTTTTTTAACATTCGCTGGATTTATGTCGTTTCGTTTGTTCTTTTTTTAGTAAAGTTTGTTGGTATTCGGATTTATGTTCGTTTCTTTTATTCGGTTTATAAATTTTCTTTTCGTTTTAAGCTTCGTGTCTTTTATTATTAGTTTGTAAACTTGTATAAGTGTTTGTATTCTATTCGGTATTTCCAAGTTTGTTTTGTTTTCCTTTATGGCCGCTTTTATTTGTTGTTTTTGTAGATTTGATTTACTTTGTTTTGTTTTCTTAATGTATGCTTTATTTTCTTCTCTTAATGTGTTGTTGATTACTCTTGTCATTTCTTGCTGAGAGCCATAACATATTTTATTTGTATGTTTGTAGTAAAATGACCAGCTACAGTGGTTAAGAAAAGCAAAAAATTATGGCAAAATATTTATATTTGAAAACTTAATTCAAAATTTTCATATATTCCAGAGCATTGGGAACGACCTTTTGAGCTGTTGTAGAGATATATTAATTTCCCAGCAAACCTTTTTTTTTTTTAATCGAATTTATTTTATTTTGAGTTTGTTTTATTCTTTGTTTCTGTTATACGTTTTGATTAAGAGAATTATATCTTCAGGTTTTTATAAAAAAATATGTTTATGCATTGTTTTTCTTTTAAGTTTTACACAGTTTTGTTTTTGTGTTTTTATTTTACGTACAAACATTAGTTTTTAAGCCGGTTTTTATTTAAACATTTGTTGTATTTTTGAGGTAATGCTACCTGTTTTATAAACAAATATTATGATCATTTTTAGAGAATTATAATAGAGAGAAGAATATACAGAGAACATTAAGAAGTATGTGTGATAGCTGCCATATTTGTGAAAATTTTTAAGATTTTTTGATCTTAAAATAACAAAAATGTCAAAAATTTTGAATAACAAATTCTTATATTGAGATTTAAAGTTGACAATTTAACTGTCACTATTGACATTTTGTGAATTTGCAGATTTCTGCACAGCTACGAATTGTCAATTTATGATCTTCTATTACACACTAATATTTCTAGTTAATTATTATTTACCAATTTTGTTTTAATCAATTTTTTTTTTTAATTTTTTCTCCATTTCCAGGTTATCAAGGTAAAAATTGTGAACAAAATATTGATGATTGTCCTGGTCATTTGTGCCAAAATGGAGGCACTTGTATTGATGGCATTAATAGCTATCACTGTGCCTGTCCCCCAAATTATACTGGCGAGAATTGCGAAAAAGATGTCGATGAATGTGCCATAAGGTAAGAGAGATTTAAAAAAAATGGAGTTTTAATAAATAAAGTACTTAGATATAGAATAAGTTATAAATCTTATGGACTGACTTTCAATGAATATTAATATGGAAGTTCATAAAATACTATAGTACATACGAATCTATAGTCCAGACTATAGAGAATCTATGGTCCAGATTATATAGTCCATATTACAGACTATTTATAGTCCAAACTATAAAGAATCTTGAGAGCAGGTATTAAACTATTTATAGTCCAGACTATAGAGAATATACTAAGAATGACCTGTTCATTTCCAAAATTCATATATGATACGTGATGATCTCAGTTAAGTTATATCGATTCAAATTTCAATACCTTTTTTATTTGTTACAGACCTTCCGTATGTCAAAATGGTGCTACTTGTACGAATTCACAGGGATCCTACTCCTGTATCTGCGTCAACGGATGGACTGGGCCCGATTGTAGCGAAAACATTGATGATTGTGTAGCAGCTGCCTGTTTTTATGGAGCTACCTGTATAGATGGTGTGGGATCATTCTATTGTCGTTGTACACCAGGAAAAACTGGATTACTATGTCATTTAGATGATGCCTGTACCTCAAATCCTTGTCATGCTGATGCTATATGTGATACAAGTCCTATCAATGGTTCCTATACTTGCTCCTGTGCTACCGGTTATAAGGGTGTTGACTGTTCCGAAGATATAGATGAATGTGATCAGGGTTCTCCTTGTGAGCATAATGGTGTTTGTGTCAATACACCCGGTTCGTTTAGATGCAATTGTTCGCAGGGTTTTACGGGTCCACGCTGTGAAACGAATATCAATGAATGTGAATCACATCCGTGTCAAAATGAGGGCAGCTGTTTGGATGACCCCGGCACTTTCCGTTGTGTCTGTATGCCCGGCTTTACTGGTACCCAATGTGAAATTGATATTAATGAATGTCAATCTAATCCCTGTTTGAATGGTGGTATTTGTAATGATATGATTAATGGCTTTAAATGTTCGTGTGCTCTGGGCTTTACTGGTTCGCGCTGTCAAATAAACATCGATGATTGCCAGTCTCAGCCCTGCCGTAATAATGGCATTTGCCGTGATTCCATAGCTGGTTATACTTGTCAATGTCCGCCCGGTTATACTGGTCTGTCGTGTGAAATAAATATTAATGATTGCGATTCCAATCCCTGCCATCGCGGTAAATGTATCGATGGAGATAACCGTTTTACTTGTGTCTGTGATCCTGGTTTCACGGGTTATTTGTGTCAAACCCAAATAAATGAATGTGAGTCTAATCCTTGTCAATATGGTGGTCATTGTGT
This sequence comes from Lucilia sericata, assembly GCF_015586225.1. NCBI lineage: Eukaryota > Metazoa > Arthropoda > Insecta > Diptera > Calliphoridae > Lucilia > Lucilia sericata. The sequence goes on along the minus strand of NW_023994425.1, from coordinate 62,001 downwards.
GGATCGTGTTGGTTCCTATATGTGTCATTGCTTGGCCGGAACTTCGGGTAAGGATTGTGAGATAAATGTCAATGAATGTCATAGCAATCCTTGCAATAATGGAGCCACTTGTATTGATGGTATTAATAAATACACCTGTCAATGTGTTCCCGGTTTTACTGGTGTGCACTGTGAGATTAATATCAACGAATGTGCATCCAATCCCTGTGCCAATAATGGTGTTTGTATGGATTTGGTTAATGGCTATAAATGTGAATGCCCTAGAGGTTTCTATGATCCACGCTGTCTTAGTGATGTAGATGAATGTGCTTCGAATCCCTGTATAAATGGCGGCAGATGTGAGGATGGTATTAATGAATTTATTTGCCATTGTCCTCCCGGTTATGGCGGCAAACGTTGTGAAAATGATATCGATGAGTGCTCCTCCAATCCTTGCCAACATGGTGGTTTCTGTGTGGATGAACTGAATGCCTTTAAGTGCCAATGTATGCCAGGTTATACGGGCTTGAAATGTGAAACCAATATTGATGATTGCATTAATAATCCTTGCGCCAATGGTGGTACATGCATTGATAAGGTCAACGGTTATAAATGTGTTTGTAAGGTGCCCTATACCGGCCAGGATTGTGAATCAAAATTGGATCCTTGTGCTACAAATCGTTGCCGTAATGATGCCAAGTGTACACCATCACCCAACTTCTTGGATTTCTCCTGCACCTGTAAATTAGGTTACACCGGACGTTATTGTGATGAAGATATAGATGAATGTAAACTTTCTACACCCTGCCGCAATGGAGCCACTTGTCATAATGTTCCGGGTTCGTATAGATGTATATGTGCCAAGGGTTATGAGGGCCATGATTGTGCCATTAACACCGATGACTGCGCCATGTTCCCTTGTCAGAATGGCGGCACTTGTTTGGATGGTATAGGAGATTACACTTGCTTGTGTGTGGATGGTTTTGATGGTAAACACTGTGAAACTGATATCAATGAGTGTTTAAGTATGCCTTGCCAAAATGGAGCCACCTGTCGACAGTATGTTAACTCTTATACTTGCACTTGTCCCTTGGGTTTTTCGGGCATTAATTGTCAAACCAATGATGAGGATTGCACGGAAAGTTCCTGCATGAATGGCGGCACTTGTATCGATGGCATTAATAGCTATAATTGTTCCTGTTTACCTGGTTATACCGGTTCGAATTGTCAGTACAAGATTAATAAATGTGATTCCCAGCCTTGTCAAAATGGCGCCACTTGTCATGAGAATGGTGATGAATACACATGTCATTGCTCGTATGGTTATACCGGTAAACAATGTACCGATTATGTTGACTGGTGCACCAAATCGCCATGTGAGAATGGTGCCACCTGTACCCAAGTAAAAAATCAATTTAGTTGTCGTTGTGCTCCTGGTTGGACTGGTAAACTATGTGATGTAGAAATGGTTTCTTGTAGTGATGCGGCCATACGTAAGGGAGTCTCTTTGGAACAGTTGTGTAACAATGGTACTTGTAAAGAACATGGTAATATCCATAGATGTTATTGTAAACAGGGCTATACTGGCAGTTATTGTCAGCAGGAAATCAATGAATGTGAATCTCAACCTTGTCTTAATGGCGGCACTTGTCGCGACTTAATCGGTTCATATGCCTGCGTATGTCGTAAAGGTTTCCAGGGCCAAAACTGTGAATTAAATATCGATGATTGCTCCCCCAATCCCTGTCAAAATGGTGGTACTTGCCATGATTTGGTTAATACCTTTAGCTGTTCATGTCCTCCTGGTACGGCTGGTTTGATCTGCGAAGTTAATGAAAACGATTGCAAGCGTGGTTCCTGCCATAACAATGGTACTTGCATAGATCGTGTAGGTGGTTTCGAATGTGCCTGTCCACCCGGTTTTGTAGGCTCTCGCTGCGAGGGTGATATTAATGAATGTCTCTCGAATCCCTGTTCGAATGCGGGCACCTTGGATTGTGTCCAATTGGTTAATAACTATCACTGCAATTGTAAGCCCGGCTATATGGGTAGACATTGTGAAAATAAGGTGGATTTCTGTGCCAACTCACCCTGTCAAAATGGTGGTATTTGTTCGCCCAAGCAGGGGGGTCACCACTGTCTCTGCACCGAAGGATTCTATGGTAAAAATTGTGAATTTTCGGGACATGATTGCGACTCAAATCCTTGTCAAGCTGGTGCTTGTATAATCGATGATGGCGGTGGCTACAGATGTGAATGTCCGCGGGGTACAGAAGGTCGCCATTGTGAACGTGATACCATGGATGAATGTACCCCAAATCCATGTCTACAAGGCGCTGCTTGTGACAATCTTCTGGGCGACTTTGTTTGTCTTTGTCCCCGCAAATGGTCGGGTAAACGTTGTGAAAGTTACGATCCCAATTACCCCGGCTGGGAAAATGATCCTTCAAGAGGAGCTTCCGAGAAATATGCCAAGGATTTGGAATACCAACGAGCCATGTGTGTTAAAAGGGGATGTGAGCAAAAGAAGGGCAATCATGTCTGTGATCCAGAGTGTAACACCTATGCCTGTAACTTTGATGGTAATGACTGTTCCCTAGGCATTAATCCTTGGGTGAATTGTACTGCTCCCATACAATGTTGGCGTGTCTTTATGGATGGCAAATGTAATGAAGATTGCAACAATGCGGCCTGTCTGTTTGATGGTCGAGATTGTGAAAAGAAACTACAACCCTGTAATCCCGTTTATGACGCCTATTGTCAAAAGCACTACGCCAATGGTTTCTGTGATTATGGCTGCAACAATGCCGAGTGCAACTGGGATGGTTTGGATTGCGAAAATTCAGCTGAAGCTCCTAATCTGGCGGATGGTGCCATTTCGGTTATAGTGCTAATGGATTTGAAACAATTCCGCGAACAACAAGTAGTGTTCCTAAGAGAAATGGGTCATCATTTGAGGACTACAGTGCGCATTAAAAAAGATTCCATGGGTAATGATATGATTTTCTCCTGGAAGGGTACACAACCTATCAATGACATACAAAATACCGAATTTGGACGCAAAAATAAGATCTTATTCTCGGAACGTATAGGCCAAACGGGTATACAAGTTTATCTGGAAATAGATAATCGCAAATGTACCGAATGTTTCTATAGTGCTTCGGAAGCGGCAGAATTTTTGGCAGCCACTGCTTCAAAGTATACCTTGTCAGCGAAATTCCCCATCTACAGTGTAAGAGGTGTCACCAATCCCGGAGAAGATGTTATGGATTCGCCCACAAATGTTAAATATGTCACCTTGGGTATTATACTCGTGGTTTTGGCTTTCGCCCTGTTTGGTGTATTGGTGACGACACAACGTAAGAGAGCTGCTGGCATAACATGGTTCCCCGAAGGCTTCCGCACGCCCACTATCAATCCTCAACGCAGACGTCGTGATCCTACCGGACAAGAAATGAGAAATCTTAACAAGAACCCCTCAATGGCCTGTATGAGTAATGATGTTAATATGAATTCCGGACATATGGGACATGCTCCCCAATGGTCAGATGATGAGTCTGATGTACCGCAACCCAAACGTTTACGCAATGATCATGGTGGCTATGCCAGTGATCATACCATGGTTACCGATTACGAAGAAGCCGACAATCGTGTATGGTCTCAGGCCCACTTGGATGTGGCCGATGTAAGATCCTCCATTATGACTCCGCCGGCTCATCAAGATGGCAAACATGAGGTCGATGTTAGAGGCCCTTGCGGCATGACTCCTCTAATGGTGGCTGCTGTACGTGGTGGTGGCATCGACACTGGTGAGGATATTGAACAATCCGAAGATGCTACTGCACAGGTTATTTCTGATCTATTGGCTCAAGGAGCTGAACTTAATGCTACCATGGATAAGACGGGAGAAACATCATTGCATTTAGCGGCTCGTTATGCCAGAGCTGATGCGGCCAAACGTTTGCTAGATGCTGGTGCCGATGCCAATTGCCAAGATAATACCGGTCGTACTCCTTTGCATGCCGCAGTAGCTGCCGATGCAATGGGCGTTTTCCAGATACTTTTGCGTAACCGAGCCACCAATTTGAATGCACGCATGCATGATGGTACCACTCCCTTGATCTTAGCCGCCAGATTGGCTATTGAAGGTATGGTAGAGGATTTGATTACAGCTGATGCCGATATAAATGCTGCTGATAACTCAGGCAAGACGGCTCTTCACTGGGCTGCTGCTGTCAACAATACCGAGGCTGTTAACATATTGCTAATGCACCATGCTAATCGTGATGCCCAAGATGATAAAGACGAAACTCCACTCTTCCTGGCAGCCCGCGAAGGTTCTTACGAAGCTTGCAAGGCCTTATTGGATAACTTTGCTAATCGTGAAATAACCGATCACATGGATCGTTTGCCACGTGATGTGGCCTCAGAACGCCTACACCATGATATTGTACGCCTGCTTGATGAACATGTACCACGATCACCTCAAATGATAGCCATTGCACCACAAACTATGATTGCTTCACCGCCACCTGGAAGTCAACCACAAATGATAACGCAACCCACGGTAATAGCAGCTGGCAAACAACCTTCTAAAGCAGCCCAAGCTAAGGCCGCAAAAAAAGCCAAACTCTTGGAAGGAAGTCCAGATGGTCTACTCGACAACGGCGGCAGTTTGAGACGTAAGCCGAGTTCAAAAAAGGGTTTAGGACAGGCTTCAAAAAAGGGAAGCAGCAACAACAACAGCAACAGCCTTACGGCATCACAGCTGCTGAATGGCTTGGCTGGTGGCCAGACGGTGGTGCAAAACCCCGGCTCGGTGGAGAATCAACAGCAGCAATTGCTGGATGCAGCACTCAATTCAGTGGACTCGCCACCACCCACGGCCCTAACAAGTCAACCGAGTCCCTACGATACAACATCGATGTACTCGAACGCCATGACAGGCGGTGGTCAGGGAAACCAACATCACAACGATCTGCTGGGGAACAACAATGTAAAGCACCCGCCGAGCTATGAGGATTGCGTTAAGGTAAGTTTTAAGAATAAATTGATTATATTATGGTTATACTAAATGTATGTATTCCTCTTTGCAGAACGCCCAATCCATGCAGTCGCTGGTGCCGCAACAAAGCCACGATATGATAAAAATGGAAAATTATGGTTATTCCATGGGTTCGCCCTTTCATCAGGAACTGATGAATGGCAATCAGAATGGCAACAATGGTTTAAACGGCAACAATATGATGGGTGGCCATGAGCAAGGTCTCAGTCCACCCTATTCCAATCAGTCGCCACCACATTCCGTACAATCGAATATGGCATTATCACCTCATGCTTATTTGGGTAAGTTTTGAATAAGAAAGAATTTAAGGAATAGTTTATTAATTACGTTTGCTATATAGGTTCTCCCTCTCCTGCCAAGTCACGACCCAGTTTGCCCACATCACCCACACATATGCAGGCCATGCGACATGCCACGCATCAAAAGCAATTCTGTGGCAATAACTTGAATACATTGTTGGGTGGAAGCAGTGCTTCTGCGCTACAATCACAAAACTCACCCAACAGCATGAATTTCCAAACTCCTAGCAGTCAAAATTCACCAGTTAGTTTAGGCATTATTTCGCCCACTGGTAGTGATATGGGCATTATGATGGCCGCCAATCAACAGCAGCAGCAGCAACAGTTGCAACAGCAGCAACAACAACAGCAGCAGCAACAAAACAAGAATAGTGCAATAATGCAATCAATGCAGCAACAACAACAACAGCAAATGGGTGGTAATAATAACGGAGGTCCGGGAATGGATTTCAGTTCAGCAGGCTTGGACTTGAATAGTTTTTGTGGATCACCGGGTAAGTTTAAACCACTTAAATGTCTTTTAACAAAATAATTTATTGTTACAATTTCCTTGCCTTACAGACTCATTTCACTCGGGTCAAATGAATCCCCCCTCCATACAAAGTTCAATGTCAGCCTCATCGCCCTCGACAGCCAACATGTTATCACCATCATCACAACACAATCAGGCCTTCTATCAGTACCTGACACCACCCAGCCAACACTCGGGCAGCCACACACCACAACACATGGTCCAAACTCTAGACAGTTATCCCACACCATCACCCGAATCGCCCGGCCACTGGTCAAGTTCATCGCCCCGTTCCGATTGGTCAGAGGGTGTACAATCGCCGGCTGCCAATAATCTCTATATTTCAGGTGGTCATCAGGCCAACAAGGGTTCAGAGGCGATTTACATTTGACAATGAAAGTAAAAAGAGAGTTAAAACGAAAAGCTCTCTGTGTAGTTAAGAGAATTATGAAGCATCATGTTTTATTGATGCTTTAAAATGCTAAATGCAAAGAGACTTATATAAATATACATAATAATATATTATTAATATTTAGGTGAATATTTAACGAAAAAAAAAACCCAACAAATAAAACGAAATTTTAAACTGTGCTTAGTTTGTAAGTTAACAAAAAAAAAAAAAAAAGAGAACACTTGTGTCTGTTTTAAAAACAGACTCAAGGGCTGCTAAGTTAAAAAAAAGCCATATTTTTAAGCTTAACACATACATGCATACGAAACGATCATATAAGATTGTATTAGATGAAAAAAGGAAGGAAGTAAGATCATTAACAAAAATACGATTTGTATAAAAGAATCAATTATAAAATCAGCTTAAAGAAATGAAACTCATTTTGAGAATCTCCAACCCCCCCCCCCCCCCCCCCAAAAAAAAACCAGACCAGAATTTCATATGAAAATCTCTTATTTAAAAAGAATTCTTTTTAATTTAAATAGTAGATTTGTAGTATTTAAAGAATTTTTTTCTTATATATGAAATGTATAAACATATAATTAGGGTTTTAAGGGAAGAAAAAATAGGGAAATATTTGGATTCAGAATTAATTGTAAAACAGTGTAGGACAGTTATGTGAATCAAGCAAATTTGAAACTTAAATGTTAAGCTTTTAAAGCGTAAAGTGTTCTTTGTGTCGATCACTTTTAGAGAGATTAACAAAGCTTTTTACTCATGATCTCGAGTAATTTGCTTTATTACTATGAATATTTTGTGAAGCCTTACTAATATCCCACTTGATTCTCCTTCAAAGAATAATTTGCAAATTAAGAAGAAATTTTAAAAGTTTCCCCTTGCCCTTTGCCCTCAGTTGTGTTTATATATTTCTCTCAATTTCTCAGAAATTCCTTAAGCAAAAAAAAATTGTATATTCGTTTTATTATTTTAATTAAACTTTCATTAAGCTTTAAACTATAAAAATTATATAACATAACTAAAATATATTTCTAACAAACTGTAGAAGACAAATTCTTAAATTTAAAACTTTTGTTTAGTTTTGTAATGCCAGTACTTTTTAATTAATTTTTTTTTTCATAAAAATTAAATAAAAATGACTTTTATCTTTAATATTTTTTTAGTGAAAAGTTTAATTATAAAAAACACTTACAATTTAGTTTAATATATTATGTTAAATTTAAAGTTAACTGTTTTTTTATTTTATTTTTTTTTTTTTAGTTACATATTAATAATTCTGAACTAATGCTTCCAATTTTTAAAGATTTTTTTTTGTTAAATTACTTAAATTTAAAAACGAGGTCTTTATTAAAAAGCCAGTAAATAACAAGAAATAAACAATCCTAATTATTTTTTTATTTAGCATATAATTTATTTTCTTAATTAAATAATTATAATTGTAAAACGAAGAAGCATTTTATTATTTCATTATGTTTTTTTTTAAAGAATATTTTCATATGTAAAAAGTATCTCAAAAAAATCAATCCATTAGTTTTAACTTAAAATAAATTTTTATTAAATGTAAGTTACATTAAAAACAAAATAAAATACTAAACGCCTTTTAACAAAAAACAAACATATTTAATTGTAATTTTTTTTATGTGTGTATTGTACATTGTAAAATTTTTATCCTAATTCCCGGTTTTATATAGTTTTATTAAATATTTTATATATAATTTAAGCTTTATAAACAAAAAATCAATCTCTTTTTTTTAAACATAATTTACATTTTTAGTTTTACTTAACAATTAAGTGCTAAAATTCTTATTATTAAAGCAAAAACAAAAACAAAACAGTAATTTAATATTTTTTTATTAAGTTAAAAAATTATATTTTTTAAATTACATTTTACCATAATATATAATTTTTATTTATGCTGTATTCAATAATAGTTTTCTTTTTTTTTATAAATTACATCAAATAATTATTCCATTACACAGCCGTAAATTCAATTTTAGTTTGTATGTATTTTCAAACAACTTGTTCTCCTGTTAAAATGTAAAATTTTCTTTTATACAATAATATAATTTTTGTTCTCTTTCTCTAAATATCCTCTAAATTGAATTCTCTGTCTATATATATTTTTTGCGCTTTATTATGCTTATTTTTATATTATAAATAATAATTTTTTTATACATACAACAAACAATATTTTTGTACAGTATATGAAATGAAAGCGATATATACTGTAAAAATAAAAATACAATATTATAATTGTTAAAAAAAAAAACAAAATTGTGGTTTTTATTTATAATTTTTTCCATATTTTAGCGGGTTCAGATGGTGTGTAATATCAGGCTGCCATTAATCTGTATGTTTCAGGCGGTTATCAGGCTTACAAGGAGAGTTCAAAGTCGATGTAGGTTTGGCAGTTGTATTAGTAAAAGAGCCAATGCGAAAAACTCTTTGATCTCTGGTTGGTTAGTTAGTTACTTGGTAAAATCCGAAAAAAGTTTATTTTAGTGAAAGACTTGAAAATGAAAACACTTTTAACACGTTTTTTTTTCGAAAAAATCTGTTGATGTTTAATGGAACAGAAATTGATATTCCTTAAAACGTTCGTATAATTTTAGTGACAAATGGAAAGTTCGGTTCTATCATTCCATCTATCTATCTATCTATCTATCTATTCTATCTATCTATCTATCTATCTATCTATCTATCTATCTATCTATCTATCTATCTATCTATCTATCTATCTATCTATCTATCTATCTATCTATCTATCTATCTATCTATCTATCTATCTATCTATCTATCTATCTATCTATCTATCTATCTATCTATCTATCTATCTATCTATCTATCTATCTATCTATCTATCTATCTATCTATCTATCTATCTATCTATCTATCTATCTATCTATCTATCTATCTATCTATCTATCTATCTATCTATCTATCTATCTATCTATCTATCTATCTATCTATCTATCTATCTATCTATCTATCTATCTATCTATCTATCTATCTATCTATCTATCTATCTATCTATCTATCTATCTATCTATCTATCTATCTATCTATCTATCTATCTATCTATCTATCTATCTATCTATCTATCTATCTACTATCTATCTATCTATCTATCTATCTATCTATCTATCTATCTATCTATCTATCTATCTATCTATCTATCTATCTATCTATCTATCTATCTATCTATCTATCTATCTATCTATCTATCTATCTATCTATCTATCTATCTATCTATCTATCTATCTATCTATCTATCTATATATCTATCTATCTATCTATCTATCTATCTATCTATCTATCTATCTATCTATCTATCTACCTATCTATCTACCTATCTATCTATCTATCTATCTATCTATCTATCTATCTATCTATCTATCTATCTATCTATCTATCTATCTATCTATCTATCTATCTATCTATCTATCTATCTATCTATCTATCTATCTATCTATCTATCTATCTATCTATCTATCTATCTATCTATCTATCTATCTATCTATCTATCTATCTATCTATCTATCTATCTATCTATCTATATATCTATCTATCTATCTATCTATCTATCTATCTATCTATCTATCTATATCTAAACATTATTTTAATTATAATTTTGTTTTACTAAAAATTTAAAATTTTCATTAAAAAAAAGTAATTTATCAAAAACTTAAATGAAACGCTTTGTGATGATGTTGAATTTAAATAGCGCCTGCTTATCTACTTAAAAATGGTAGTTAGGACCATGGTTCAATAAATTACCTTTATCATGTTTCAAATTATCCAGTATTTGAAAATGCTTATAGGTTTCTTCAACTATAATTGTATAATCTTGTACTGATTTACTATATTCGTTATCCCTTTAAATGTATCCTTAATTCTTGTTAATATAATGACATTGATGTAATATGATTTCTATATTAAACCTACTTTTTGATATGAAAGTTTATGTGGCCATGAATACGGTAAATCGACCGATTTGAAGTTTAAAACTAAAATTACTACAGATTATCAATATCATATGAGATTAATAATCTCAGATTATGCAATATATTCAAATTAAAAATTCTAGGATTTTAAGAACCAATGGCTAGAATACTTTCGTATCTTTTCCATCTTTTTTAACAATGTTTTTCTATAAATTTGGTTAAATGAAAAATATATATCATCAATAAATTATTAAAACCCAATTATACACGAATATTTATTTACTTTTTATTTTATCTTGTCCATAAAAACTAAATACATAGTCCAAAGTTTAAAAAACAATTATTTTCTTTAAAAATTAAAACTTAAAATACTTGTTGTCCTCTCTTTTAAACTAATTTTATTACATTTAATTAACTTTTTTACTATCCACTTCCGAGGTTGCTGCTACAATTTCTGGCTTTGTTGTCAAGGTCGCCGCTTCACTTTCGTTCTTATCTTCCGGATTGTTTTCTGACTCATTATCTTTCAGCTTCTTCTTAGCACCTGGATAAGGACAAACTCCACCTTTGCATTCGAATGGAAATTCGGGGGCTTCTTTAATAACATTACCCTGGGCATCTTTCTTGGCCCAAGGATTCCAATAACGCAGCATTATGGGTTGGATAAATTTGTGCCAAATGTACAGTAGTACGGGAATAATGAAACAAGGAACACAAACCATTGTGGTGATACTGGAATGTAGGGATTTAAGTTAACAAATAACTTTATTTTAGGTAAATTTTAACTAAATGATTAGTTATTTGGAATTTAATTAAATTTTGTAGTAAGAGTAGTAAAAAAGTTCTGAAACAATGACGTTTTTTCAATAAAAAAAGTCAATAATAAACAGCTGTCGCACAAGCTGTTTCATATATGAAAGGGAAATTTTTGTTTAGTAATAATAAATATACTTATGAAACAGTCTGTTAAAAAAGAAAATATGTGGCATTACGAAAATAATTAAATGCCGTAAAACGAGCAACTTTCTTCGTTTTTTAAGCGACAATTAAATAAAAAATGTCACAAATGTTGTTTATAATTATATTTTCTTTAAATTTTTTTTCGAATTTAATAACGAATTTAGTTTCTGGCAACACTATTTAAGATTGGCTGGCACAAAGTAAATTAATAAAGTAGCGACACGAGTTGTTGTACAACAAACGTCTACAAAAACCACAGGCAATTTGTTTTTGTTCGAAATACTCACTTGTCAAAATTTGTTTACAAAAATGAACCAATAATTAATGGAAAATATGGCATTATTGTTGTACTTTCCAAAAATATGTTGTTATTTATATTAAAAGTCACAGAGTTTTCTTTATTTTTTAAAAATTAGAACATTTTTAAAAATATTATACACTTAAAATACACTTTTTCACATTAAATACAACAAATTACTCAGAAATTTGTACAACAGCAAGCGTTAAAATGAAAACAAATATGGCAACATAAACATTTTTGACAAGTAAGTCCACAAATAGCAAGTTTAAAAAAAATAGTCAGCTGTTCAAATGAGTCTACTTTATAAATTTACTTTGGGCTGGCATTTAAATTTCCCATAAATATTACTCAGCTGTTTATGCAAGTACACCTTGTCTAAATTCTATGCGATGTCAAATTAGAAGTGATTTTTCATCGACATTGGTCGGTTGTGTTTCGTCGTCGTCGTTTTAATTTGTTTCTTCTACGGTTTTCGTTTTATACGTTTTCTTATTTATTGTTTTATTTCCATAATTAATTAATAATCTAGAGAAAATTTCAACAAAAATATAATATAAATTTTAATTAAATAGAAATAAATTCGTGATAAATTACAAAAAAGAAATTAAAACAAAGTATAAATGTGACAAGTGTTGGAAAAAGAAAAAGAAGTGAATAATCTTAAGCAGTTAAAAATAAATGGTTTTAAAATAAAAATACCTACCTATATTGTATATTAATTACAAAATTTCTTTGGATGATTCAAAAAGTATATGAATAGAAGAAAAAACCTCGGTGAAAACAATCAGTTGATCGCATTCAGCTACTAATACCATAACAACAACAAAAAACAGAAAAAATAAAACAGCAAAAATAGTAACATCAAGGTAAATTTTAACCAACGAGAGGGAGCAAAGCAACCAACCAACCAACAACAACAACACCTCACGTAAATAAACACTCATACATACTCACAACAGCAACAACAAACACATTTACAATGTGGAGCCCAACACATATTAAAGTGACAAGTAAGTAAACAACAACAATAATAATAACAACATATTTGTATCGTTTTTTAATAAAAACAGTAATGTCAACTGTTGGGGTTTTGAAGGATTTAAAAAGGAAGAAATACTAAACGTTTTTGTAGAAAATCCTGAAATAAGTCTTTGAAAATTCATTTAAACACGGTTTTAGGTATTAAATGAAAATTATATTTAAACCCGTTTTTAGGTATAAAGTTAAAATATCATCATTTAGTGACTCATTTATAAAGTATTTAACTTTGTTTGTCTAATTTTTTATACCTACTGTATATCTTCGATTAGATAATTTTATGAGGAGCAGAACTGGAAAATAGTTAATTCAATTAAAAAATAACTATATACCGGTATTCACACCTTCGGTTATTTTGTTTATTATATTCGTTTAACTAAGTGCAGCTATCCAATTAAACCTAAGTTATGGTAGTTTTTTTTTTAATTTTCTTTAAATTTTCATTTCATAATTTTTTACTGAAAAGTGAGCCATAATAACAAAGCAAGCTGCTCTTAATCTAACAGCAAAGTTATGCCACAGAAACCCGTCCAAAAAGGATAAATTTTAAAATAAATATCCGATCGCTAAAATACTGCTCTTATTTGTAAGGTCTTTTAAGATTAATTTCAATAGAAACATTGCTTATTCCTTAAAGCTGTAATGATTTTTTATCTACATACATATCCCAAAGACTTTTTACCTGGCTTATGTAGCTCCCTTATTATTCTTCACATCCGAAATTTAACAAGATTGGATGAATTGAATAAATTTCCAATGGTTTCTTAATGACATCCAGGACATTTTTCCAAACTTTTAAAGATATTCTTTCACAAATGCTTGTGGCTGGATTGACCCTGTATACCAAAGACTGCATGTTTCCTCACTAAAGGTATTATAGTGGTCTATGAAATGATCCAAAATGTAAGATTAATAGCTCTCCAAATTCGGCTCTCAATATATTCACGGTATCACGTGAGAAGGGCATGTATAACTGTCTTATTGAAACCACTTATGAACAAATTTTAAATCTTCCACTTCTCCACCTATTGCAACACTGCAATTTACATCGTTTTTGAAGATGTATTGTCCAATGATGACACCGGCCCACAAACCACATGAAATAATGCAACGTACCTATTGATCCAAAAATAAAATGATACACATCTGTAAAACTATTTGCAGATCTAAAACCAAAGAATATGTATTTATTACAATACGCAGAATACGCATCTTGACTTGTGGGTTCTTATTATTTACATGTATTCTTTATGTATTACGACCCGCTATTGAAAATTTATCTTCATACAATGCACATTCTATGCGTTATTCTTTGTAAAACTCAGCTTAAACTTCTTAGCCAAAATTAAAAAGCGCTACACTGACAACACTGTATTTAAATGAATAATATTGAGGAATTTATGAATATTTTGTTTTGAGTTTTAGTTGAGTGTATTTGTGTAAATCAGAGGAGCGCAAGATTGCCATTACATAGCACGCGTGATAGGGTAAGAAAATTCTGCTGACGCTAAGTTGATACACATACACTATAGGTTTAATTCTTCTTCTTTTTATAATGAGCAATATCAGTTGGTTTGCTCTCAACTTGAAAAACAAAATCAAATCAGTTGCTGATCAGCACTTGTCGAAGCGAGGTCTGTACGCGACGTTTTTAAAATACACACAGAAATACAACAACAAAATTTTGAGAAAGCCGAATTAATGTAGGAGAACATGAGAGAACAGTTGATAGTTTTTTATATATAGACTTTGATATACGCTGGCTGTCAAAATCCATAATAAATATTTGACAGTTAGCATATGCTTTATAGTTTATAGGCATTTTATTAGTATACTTTTATTTTGAATTGAATTATGTTCTCTGCTGCTTTACCAACACAAATAAAACTATGGTAGTCTATGGTAGTATGTGTTTGAGCAACACTGGTGTAAATGTTAAAAATGTTATAAGTATTCGTTTGGCAAAAACTAAAAAAAAAATATTGAAGGTATTTTTGGTAGCTTTGCTGTTGTTGCTGGTATTATGCATACTTATTTTGTTGTTCATTATTATTATATTATTTCTTTTGTTTTGTTTATTTTGTCTCGATATTAAAATAAATTTTGCAGTTTTGTTTCTTATTATGAGGAACGTTGATTAACTAACTAAACAAAAACGTAATTGGCAAAAACTATTTTGTTTTCATATCTATTTTTGTTATTTTAATAGGTTTTTTTTGGTGCGACATCATCAGTTCTTCCGTTCACAATATTTAAATTTTAACAAAATTTGATTATTTTCGATAAATCTTGATTGTAAACGAATAAATATTGTCAACCTTCCACCTCAAATAAAAAAATCTCCATGTGTATATTTGTGTTTGAAAAAGTAAATTAAATAAAAATTAATTAAATACCGCACCCATTAAGTCGTTTAGAAAACTAGTTAGTTTATTTTTACAGAAAATCATGCACAAAATAAAATTATTGAGAAAATATAAACGCAAATGTAACATTTTACACCAACAAATATAATAACAACAAATTTCTTTTTTTGTTTTCATCGTCATCATCATGTTTATAAACAAGAACATTCATTGTCTTCTTCTTATTATTATTAACTGGCACGACAAGTGGGGACGGGTTTTTTGTTTTTGTATAAATTTTTCGCAATTAACTTCATAGCACAGTGTTGCCAAAATGTTTTGCAAAAATAATTCACAAAATTTGTATTTAACATCTAACAATTGATTAAAAATCCATAATAATTTGTATATGTTGTTCCTATATAAGTCACACAGCCGAAAATTATCTTTACTTACACAGTGATATAAAGGAATAAATAGAACCTTCTAAAATTATATTTTTAGCAGAAGATGGACTCCGATAAAATTGGAAATGCAAAGACCTTCCCCGCATATTTTTATTTATTACGATTCTCTGAATTTTATTAGTTTTATAACTGTGTAAGACTAATTTTTATTATGCTGCACGAAAGAAGGGAATTTGAAATAAATGTCTAATATTTTACAAGGAATAGATCTGCAAAAAGATTTCTGAAGAAAGTCTGACTACAAAGTCTCAGTAGAAATTCCAAGAGGCCTGTTTAGGGTTGGCCCTTTGTATTTTTATCACTAGATACTTGCCATATTTTTAAACCATATTTTGTTTTATATGTTAAGTATTCTTAACACTAATTTAACATTAAAATATGGGTCAAAAGATAACATGCATTTCTTGAGGCACCAAAGTATGATTAATAGTTTTTTTTTAAACCATATGATTCATATTTACGTGCTTTCTTTATACACATTTTTTATAAATTACTCATAAAATCTGGTTAAATTATTTTAAAAATATAATAAAACTAGAGGTGAAGAATCTTATTCCCTCATTTTGTGAAATGAAACATTCGTTAAAGTAATAAAATACTAGAAATTTTTTGAATTTTCGGTCGTCAAACATCTGTAATTCGGAAAAACGGATTATCTTTCTCTCTCCCTAATCGAATCTGCAACTATTAACTAGTCTGCCGGATCGTCCCAACATCGTCTTTTGCGCTTGAGTTCAGTCAGTTCTTGCCATTCGTAGTTAATCTACTAAACTTTTCATAGTAGATTCAAGATTTTTAAATCAATAAAGGTTTCTCCAGGTTAAATCACATTTAGCGAAGCATTCGGTTTATGATTAATTCGATATTTACCAACGTAGTGAATCCTCCTCCATTATATTAATGAATTAAACCATCTGATGTGCAAGAAGTGAAACTGAATAATTTTGATTTCGTTGTCGGTGCCTCAAGAGATTTATAAGAAAATCTATTCAAACTTGTACTTTGGCTCTAAGATCCTAACCAATTTCCTGCGTCTATCCGCATTTTCAAAGTAGATGAAATATTTTACGGAAATTTCGACAAATTTTGGGAGTTTATTTCATTTAAAGTATTGGATATTGTCAGTTAAAATCGTTTTCCGTAGTTCTGGCATCATATAGATTCCCAGTCCAATACTAATTAATACAAACAAAGTTAAGACTATTAAGCAGGTTAGCTCGAACTTCAAAACAACTATTTTCTAAACATTTCTTTAGGAATTATTGCCACATATGGCCGGGTGTTGTCTTGATTCGAAGACGTATTCGTCATCGGGCAATACTCGCAATACTTGGACGGTATTCATATAAGATTGTATTATATTGCCAGTAATGCTTCAAATGACTTTTCACTGTCCTCAAGCTGCATTTCAACGTCTCTCATCTTCACCCAAATCCATAGTTTTTAAATGCATCCTATTGCTTGTAAACGTTCTGAAATTTTTGCTTGAGCAGCTAAAGGGACTAGTCATGGACCCAGTCGGGACTAGTCATTCATCTATCCCACTTTCCAAATACAAACCCACTCAATTTGGCAACACTGATCCCACCATCTACGTATGTATTTCCATTACACACTAGAATGTAGTTTCTGTTAGCACTAAAACAAACTTTCATGGCATGACAGTCGTCATCGTCGTCATAACCCAAAAACAGAACTACTAGCTTACATATTAGTCCAATTCAACTGCAGGGGCAGCGACACTTGCGTGAGTAGCAAGCATCTAAACATTTACCTCAAAAAAAATGTCTCAACTAACTAATCGATGTTTAAAAAGTTGTAGCTCTTCTTTTATCAGCAAAATACTTCTTTTACCAGTGTTCTTTGTTTCTTCTACTTATACCTAGTCTTTGGTAACATGAAGAAAATATGTAAACCAAACCCCAGTGACCATATAAGTATGAGAAACTACAAATACACCTGCTGTCATGTCATCTGTTACCATACAATTGATTAGTTTATATAGAGTTTATAGTCTATATCTATGGTTGAGTGTTTATCTCCACCATACTATGTATTGCAAAATTCTTCTTCCGTATTTTATTTATTTATTTGATATAATATTTCTTGTTTAAGAATCTTTATCTTACAAATACTGGTTAAGTATCTTACTTAAAAAAAAACTTGGTGGTAATTCAATCTTTTTTCAATTTGTAATTCTGTTTTTTTTTGTTGCAAATATGTACTTTTTCAAAAGTCAGGTTTTTCTTATCATCTTTTCGTACATTGACATTTATTGAATATTCTGTTATGTGTTTACCTTTCTTTTTTTATATTTTTATTTATAAATTTTCTCTATTCTCTGCTATTTATTATCTATAATTTCTTTAACTATAGACTTTTGCTATTTAATGGTCTATTCCCTACTTTTTTGTTAATTCTTTTAATTATAAACATTTTATTGTTTACTTTTATTCTGCCAGAGAGTTTATTTACTTATTATTAATGAACGAGCTGTTATAAAATTGTTTAATTTAATATTTTTTTTGTTAACTATTGGGTTGCTACGTTAGTTTTTTTTTTATTAATTGTGCAATAAGCAGATGTATTCTTTATGTTCGAATACCTTGATTCGTGTTAATTGAAAATTAAATATTTAATTTAAAATTCAAATTAAGTAAAGTTTTACTTAAACGTGTTATAAAATACATATTCTAATTGATATCGAAAATACGCTGGATACATACTGAAAACTTGTTTTATGGTAAAAATTATTCATATTGCTCAAAATTTAACAATTATTTTTAACAAAGTATTTTTTTAATAAATGTAATAATGACCTTGTGTTTTAGTGTATTTTAAATGAAAGTTATTTTAATTAAGTAAATATTAGTTCAAAGGAAAGTGAAATATTTATTTTTTGTTGCTCATGTAATTTAGTCAAAACTTTGGATAATGTGAGAACCTTACAGCAAGAAAAATCGCAAACTACATACTAAATTAGACTATAGACTAGACTATAGACTAGACTATAGACTAGACTATAGACTAGACTATAGACTAGACTATAGACTAGACTATAGACTAGACTATAGACTAGACTATAGACTAGACTATAGACTAGACTATAGACTAGACTATAGACTAGACTATAGACTAGACTATAGACTAGACTATAGACTAGACTATAGACTAGACTATAGACTAGACTATAGACTAGACTATAGACTAGACTATAGACTAGACTATAGACTAGACTATAGACTAGACTATAGACTAGACTATAGACTAGACTAGACTAGACTAGACTAGACTATAGACTAGACTATAGACTAGACTATAGACTAGACTATAGACTAGACTATAGACTAGACTATAGACTAGACTATAGACTAGACTATAGACTAGACTATAGACTAGACTATAGACTAGACTATAGACTAGACTATAGACTAGACTATAGACTAGACTATAGACTAGACTATAGACTAGACTATAGACTAGACTATAGACTAGACTATAGACTAGACTATAGACTAGACTATAGACTAGACTATAGACTAGACTATAGACTAGACTATAGACTAGACTATAGACTAGACTATAGACTAGACTATAGACTAGACTATAGACTAGACTATAGACTAGACTATAGACTAGACTAGACTATAGACTAGACTATAGACTAGACTATAGACTAGACTATAGACTAGACTATAGACTAGACTATAGACTAGACTATAGACTAGACTATAGACTAGACTAGTAGACTAGACTAGACTGGATACTAGACTATAGACTAGACTATAGACTAGACTATAGACTAGACTATAGACTAGACTATAGACTAGACTATAGACTAGACTATGGACTAGACTATAGACTAGACTATAGACTAGACTATAGACTAGACTATAGACTAGACTATAGACTAGACTATAGACTAGACTATAGACTAGACTATAGACTAGACTATAGACTAGACTATAGACTAGACTATAGACTAGACTATAGACTAGACTATAGACTAGACTATAGACTAGACTATAGACTAGACTATAGACTAGACTATAGACTAGACTATAGACTAGACTATAGACTAGACTATAGAACTAGACTATAGACTAGACTATAGACTAGACTATAGACTAGACTATAGACTAGACCAACGGTTCCCAAATGGGGGTCCGTGGACCCCTAGTGG